>NT_177349.1:5398-151960 GCF_000188095.3 Bombus impatiens | reverse complement strand
CGACCGTCTCGTGTACCCCGCGGAGGTGCTGCGTTTCCGTGCTCCAGCGTGCACGACACAGCCGTAACACGCATACAAGCACACGTACACGCGACTCCAAGCCTTATACATATTTACACGGATACGTTTTACGTGGCCGTGCACGCACGCCTGGCCCACCTACACATCTACAGAACCGTGGAAAGGTGCGCGTACGTGCACGAGGTAGGCGCGCGTGTGCCACCGTCCACACACCTGTTCCTTCGGTCGAGAGACACGCCGATATCTCGCGACGAGAGACGACCGCGACAGTTCGACGACGCGCGTGTTTATCAAGACCATCGCGTGGTTACATCGCATCGACAGCTAAGGGCGAAATCACCCCCTTTTGGTGGAACAAGTTCTCGAGCGTGGATGCTAAACACAACATAACTGGAACGCGTGTTTTTGGTGGAGTCCAGTGAATTCGGTGAATGTTTCGTTGATGGATTACATGAAAAATAATTAGCCGTGGAGGTTAACGTCGGACTTCAAATTCCCGATACACGCAAGTGTATCGTCCTCCGTACGAATTACAATCGCATTGAATCTGATATTCGATTTATCCTTCGAGCTCGACTTTACGTGTAAGTTAGATAATAAAAAGACGCCCAACTACCTGGCTTGTATAGTGGTTTTTCAGTCGAAGTGCGAGGCGATTCCGAAATTAGGACAGCGTCCAACGAGTTCAGACGAAGTCTGAATCTCGCGTAAATTTCTCCCGGTATCGGTGAGCACGTGCTCCGTGAACGGTTTAGACAGCTTCGGAGAACAGGTGGGAACGGGAACGAGCGCATCGTCCCGATCACGTGTTATTCACGCACGTCTTTTGGAAAACAATTCGAGTACTCGTGGAAGTGGGTCGTGGAGAATTCGTGAAAGATCCAGGAACAGACGCCTGGTGTTGTCGAGTGTACGTCACGTGCACACAACGACGCGACTCGACACGATTAATTACCGGCGACCGAGGTGAAACGGCCGAGCAAGAAGAAGGCTACGAGAAGAGAAAGGAGGGAAAACGAAGAGGATCGTAACGATCTACCGATATCGCACGATCAAAGGCAACCGTACGAGGGAAAGGTACCTGTCGCGACGCGAGAGTGCACGTAAACATCTCCGAGCTCGTCCCGTATCCTGGATCCATACGTCCTCGTTGGAAAGCATAGTCGTTCTCTTTGCTACGAGCGATCCTTGTACCTCTTCCGTCTAACGATATCCGAGAAGATCCATGAGAAAAGCAATCGAAACTCTATATTACCTCGAACCTTGTGCGTTTTCGGATTTTCATAGAGAAATTTCAGTTTCCAAACGATAATTCCTAAAACAGTGTTGAATGAGTGTTTGAAAAGTGTCTCGAGGGAATATCATATTTTTTGTACAACGACCGATGTATCTACGAAGTGGAGAACCGTGAGATTCGAGATATATCGACAACAGTGGCTCTGGTATTCGGTGTGTGCTCGCGGACCGGAAATAATATTAATAAGTATCGGAGAAGTGAAGTGTGATCGACGAACGGCAGGGTCTATAAACCGGTCGATCGTATGTACGGTGTGAACAGTGTTTTCTGAACCGATCGATCCGTGGAATAACGTCGGATATATTCAGCAGCACTGACGAGGAACGACAGATCTATTCGATTTCAAATCGTTAGGAGTGGCTGAAGAAGAACGCAGGTGACCCACGGGGAATGGTGATGCGGTAGTCGAGGGATTCCTCGAGGAAAGACATGAGGGCGGCCGCCGCCTACGTCCTGTTCCTTGCCCACCTCATACAGGTAACGTGTACGCTTTATCTGCCCTATTCGCGACAACGGACCGCGGATTCTCTTCCGTATTCGACTCATACGGACATGTATCCTGTCAGGCGTTTAATGGAGCCGACGAGTACCGTCTTGTTCTTCTCGTAAACCTGCCTCTATCGCTTTCGCTCGGGAATCTCGTGAATTTTTCGCTACTTTGTAGAGATTAATTTACTTTGTAGCGATTTTAATTCGTTTCTTCGAGTGTTTCTTTCTTTTTCTATAAAAAGAAATTGATTCTCCTTATGGTATATGAAAAAAATAGAATATTAATCTCATTAAGAGATAAACATAATTTATCCTATTTGCGAACAATAGTCAAACATGCTCGTATAAAACGATCATTTATCACGTATCTGATAGACAGAGAAATGGCGGCAAAATATTTGGAGCTGATATGAGTCGATTATTTATCGTGTATCTAATAGATAAAATAGATATTATAGACAGATGTTTGTGGTTGTTAAACGAGTGGGTTAAGTACGATTATTTATGGATAACCTGTAGCTATTTAGAATACAGGCACAGCATCTAGAGTTATTATTAAACCGGAGGAACAGCACGTCGTACGTGTTGGACAAGGCGTGCGCTTATACTTGAGACACCCGATGCAATCTCCCCATCAAATTGCTTCGCATTTGGAAAAAAGTCGAACTGGATACCCGATAATCAAACCACGGGAGACGGGGCAATTACTCGCCGATGCTGAACGATAAGGTCGCGGGGCTAGATAAGCCGTAATTACCGGCAACCATAGCCATGAATCGAGCTTGATGTATCGGTGTAAGATACAAAAAAAAAAAGGGAGAGAAAAATAAAAAGAAAAGAAACGATTACATATTAATTACATGCATCAGGGTGAACGAAGCGCAAACTGTCGCAAAGTGGAACGATTAGATAAGTAGCGGCCGGCTCGGCGATGAATCATTGGGACGAGGTTTATTAACTTATCTTAGACGCTAATTCGATGAACGCGTAAAGACAGTCGGACGACTGGACGTACCATATGTATTCTATTCGTCGTTTCTTCTCTCCTTCCCATACTCCTTTTTCCTTATTTTCAATCTTCGTTCTGATAACCACAGGTATTCTTTTCTGTTCCATTTCCTCCAACGGTTTCGTTGTTCTAATGCTTTTTCATATTTTCTTCGTCTTTTTATTGAATCTGTTAGTCGCTATAATTTTTTATAAGTGAAACTTATAGAAAAAAATTTGTATACATTTCGTAACACGGCAATTAACGAAACAGTTTCCACGTTATATTGTTTAGTATCAAATTACGTTTCACAGCTCCTGAATATACATCGTCCTTATGTGACCTCGATCTATCTCATTTCTATCGCATACTCTTCCAAATTTTTAACGATTGATAATTGTAATTCAGTCGAAACAATCGCGTATCATTAGCATTCTACATACGGTATAATCTTCTAAATTCATAATAATTCCTGATAATAATAAGCCACGAGAAACATCCACACACATTACCATCTAATGTACATACT
This sequence comes from Bombus impatiens, assembly GCF_000188095.3. NCBI lineage: Eukaryota > Metazoa > Arthropoda > Insecta > Hymenoptera > Apidae > Bombus > Bombus impatiens. Next base: position 148,636 of record NT_177349.1, on the reverse strand, counting down.
CTCGCTTTCCCAGGACTACATAGTTACCAAACTGTTCCATTGTTGACGTGATCGGCTCTTCCGCTCGCGTTTTTCCACCATAAATTACGCTTAACCAGGAGAATCTATATAAAAGCGCTAAACTTCTAACCAGATAATTCTGGATTCTTCGTAGCTATGATCATCTTCGTAACGATCCAGATGGTTTTATTTAAAAAACCAATGCGTTTAAAAATCTACTTTTGAGTACGTCTACTATTCAGAACTCAAATCAGTCTTCAAATATAGTATCTGTAATGAATAGAACAATTCGTTTTAAATATTACCTTTTGCAAGAAAAAATAACGTCACTACACGACCGAAACTACAAAACACGACCATTAAATAATATTCTTTGAGACGACGAAGATTCCCGACTTCTATGTAAACATTACCCTACTTTAACCAATTTCACAGCCAAATAACATAGTAATTAAGAATCCCAAAGAACATAGAAATTTAAATAATAGAAAATGATCAAAATCATGGCTTTTTCTCAGTCACACGGCTATTCTTGAAGACTGTGCGTCAAAACGCGATTCTTGTCCCGCTCAAAGTTTTTCCCGGCCTTTCCACTGTCTCTTCTCTCTGCTGGTTTCTTCCCGGTTGTGTGTCATTGCACGAGAATAGGAGAACACGCGCCGCATCCTTCTGCTCGTTCTCATCAAGCGTATACATAGTTACGGTGTAACCGCGGCCTTTTTTACCACCGATGTTGCCTCGTCACCCACACTTATCATCTGGCTTCGCCTCGGTATCTTTGTCGTTTCTTTGCTCGACGCGTTGGCATTATTGCAGAGCCGGCTCCGTGTATCGTGCTATTGTCCGCGCCGCGATGTCCCGTCGAAAAATGTATAACACGTTGCATCAGTGTAATGGGGCCGTCTTATTTGTATCTTCCTGCGCGGTTATTACACGCTCTCGTGCACGCGTTGTGTGTTCAGGAAGTGTGGCCGGGACACGGCGTGCCTCCTCCGCCGAGAACGCGCGGCTTCTCCAGCTGAGAAGGGATGATGTCGTTCACAGATTGAAATGATGGCAGAGTTATTCGAATTATCGAAGCTGTTGGTGATAGAATTTTTTATCGAATTCTGAACCATTGGTATCAGTCAGGGTGTATTATGTTATTTATAGCGAAGCCATATTAGATTGAAAGCATATACAAGACGGTTCAATAAATGTTTAGGAGATGATAATCAACTTCTATTTTAAATACATATCTATTATCGGCAAAAATTCTGTTAAATATTTTCATCGTCCCGTGTGATGTAAAGACAGTAGTTGAAGAACCAAAAGTTTCCTATTAACTATCGTAAAGACAAACTTGACCAATTATTCTGCACGATTTCACGAAACATATTATTCCATTATATCGTAGAGCTGTTTGCGCGATATATAGAATAATCTTTCAATTACTATTCACGTCACAGGATCCGAGAAAACTCTTCATACTGCAGGCTCCATAAATAACAAGTTAAAGACAAACCATGAATTATTCTTCAGTATACTCCGAAAAAAATCATATATATTCGAGATGCATCACGAGGTCTAACAAGATTTTTTTGTACTCGATGCAAGCCCTATAAACAAGTTAAGAACGATCCATCGATCCAACGATCCATTCTTCGGAATTCTCTGAAAATGTGGCATATATATACTCCAAATGTATCACTTAGCGAAGCTCTTTGCACTCGATCCAAGCTGCATAAACAACAAACCAATAAATTGAAGACGAACCGTAACTTATTCCAAAGAGCACTCTAAAAAATGTATCGGTACCACTCGACTGAAAACATGGATAGACAAACGATTGCCAGATCTCGAAAAGTCTCGTTCACGAAAAGCATCCGCAACAGAAGCTGCCAAAGAGGCTCGCGAAGCGCAATCTCGTTGACGGCTAAACACAGCCTCCGTACAACTCGAGACGTTCGAGGCGAAGCAACCCCGAACTTGGGGGTAATTGGAGCTCGGGAGCGAAAAGTTGGACACAATGGCCACGAGTTATGGAGGGGGAGGCCCTTACCAAATGACTTTCGAAGAAGTGGTGCGCGGGAAGCTGGAGCCAGGCCGCGTCGTTCCCTCGATGATTTCGACCTAGCGCAATTAAGCGCCGTTGCTGTTCTCTTTCAATTACAGTCCGAGCTGGAATTACCGTTATAACGCACGGTGGCTGCCATCCGAAAAAACTTCGCCGAAAGTATTCCAAGAAACCGATACCTTAGTCCCCATGAAGAACGCCCTGTCACTTTTCGACCACGGATCATTTCTAACGTTTAATATCACGGTAGACTTGATGGAACGGAAGGTGTAAACATATAGAGGGAACACTATATGTGTTCATTATCTTTATGATATTTCTTATGAAATGGGGATTTTGCCTTACGTATGTAATTATTTGCCAATTATTTGTTTGGGGGACGGAAAATTTGCTGGCGGAAGGTTGAATTTAGAGGGTGAAGGGTAATCGTAGAATGCGGGTTACAATTTCAATTCTTTTATAATGGAATTTGCTTCAACATGTATTTGTTATTACAAGACATATGTGTACGTATAAAGTTTGTCAAGAAATATTCTCTAAGAATAATTAGAAGCTTTAAAAATTCTCCATGTTCCGAGAATTCAAATAGAAACTTCTAAAGAAAAAGAATTCACCTGCAATGGTGATTGTTAGTTCATCTTCTAGGCAAAATAATCCGCTCATGAAGATTTCTTCTGTTCATTCTTACCGATTAATGACAAGCTCAAAAAATCCTCGAGTATCCAAGGGTATCTGCAATCTCACACATAGCCAGGACTGGAAAAGTACATTTAGGAATCCATGCACCACGAGTCGGAGGGGATCGTTCGTCTGCGGAGGACTGTGCACAGGCGTGACCGATCTCAAGCCAGCTCTCTCTCCTGTGTGCTTTTTCTTCCAGAGAGCCGACTCTCGATCCATCCTTCGAGCACGTCCAAGCCGGATAATTAAGACGCGCCGACGGTGGAGACGATGAATTATAATCGAGTCGGTCCGAGAAAAATCCCCGCCGTGTACGAGTGAGTCGGATTTCGCGTGCGCGATTCCACGTCCAGACACAGATCGATCTCTCGTACCAACCTCCATAACGGGGGTTTACGATAATTGCTACAAGCATCCCGTGCAATTTCGAGCTTAATGGGCTGGCCGACGTTCGTCGACGAGCGTCGAATTCCATCGAGACGTTCCATCAAATTCCATCGTGAGGAAAATCACGACGGTCACGATCGCTTTTCACCTTGCTTTGTGTGATATGTCGATACTTTGGCAAGAGCTACCGAGAGACACAAGACCTTTTTCTCTCGATCCCACCTCAACAATCTTTTATCCTGTTCCATTTTATTTTGTATTCTTTATTTACATTTATTCCTTTTGAGATTTAATAAGCATGTTTTCCTTAGAATCGATGATAGATTTAAGAGGCGACCTCGATCTTGAACTTTGGAGATACGTAGAGGTATGTAGAGGAATATATATGGGTTGCAAGTCTTTCTAAGCGTATTTGATTCGGTTCGTCCTCTTCGATCTTCTATTTTCCTCCTTAGTTATGTATCTTCTTTTATTCTACGTTTGTCGAAAAATTGAAATTCCTTACTAGGGTGGATGGTGAATTTGAAAGTTAGATCATGGTCGTGGATTTCAGAGACACGTAGAAGTAAATTGGTGTTTTCAAATCCATTTGTGAGTCAGAAAGTAATGTATGCGTAGAGCAAAGTAGAATTGGAGAAACGCATTAATGGAACGGTTTTTAGTGGACATTATAAGGGACAGCATCGTCTGATGTGTTTGACAACCATATTGAATAAATAACGCGAGCGAACGGTACACGTGGAGGAATTTTTTTCCGCAAACATTGACATTCATAGTCGTTACGAAGGAAGCCGAGGATCCTAAAGAAACACGGACCGTAATTAATCAACGCCAGCGGATGAAACTCATTCGAATGAACTCAATAACCCTGTCAGGGAAAATTAGCTGGAGCAAGCGCGTGCAAATCGCGCCTCGAACGGGTTTTTACGCAAAAGTTAACGTCTCAACTACCGTCCGAGAAATCTCGTCTCTCGATCTTTCCCAAACGAAACAAACCGAACGGGGGAAAACCTGCAACACAATTAATCATCGTCCAACTAATGTACTCGGCTCATTCGAAACACCCTGTCAAATAGCCTGGATCTAGCCTCCTGGAAGAACATCCACTTCTCGACTTCGTACGAAACAAATAGAACCGAGTCGTCAGCCCGCGGCTAGAAATTAATAACAGTAATAACACACCTTTATCGTGTGCTATAATCATCCAAAAAACACGGAAAAACGACGAAGAAAAGAAATATTCCAAGATAATACTCCGTAAATCACGTGGACGTAATATGAACAAGCTATTGTAAGAAAAAAAAAAGAAAAAGATAATACTGCGTAAATCACAAGCGAGCTATTCTAAAAAAGAAAAAAAGGCAAGTGCACATTAAAGTTGTTAGACCCAGAAGTTGCGAAAGCAACGAGCGGATGATCGGAGCCGTCCCACGCGAAAGGGTTGAGAAAAAGACGCGCGTATGCCCCGCGGCGTTCGACGACGACCCGTTTAGCGCATTAGCGCGTCGCTTCCGCTTTTACCCTGGGAACCGATCTCTCTCTCGCGACGTATACACGTTCCCTCTGGCCGTACGGGCGCCCGACTGCGTTCTTGTTCCTCTTCTTGCGCCGCTATCGCCGCGGCCAATTATCAACGAGCGAGAGCGCTGTCTCGTTGCTCGCAGGAAGTTGCAGCGGGATGCAGCCAGCCAGATAACGCATGTACCCTATGGTCGTGAATTGGAAAAGTAAGAAGGGTGAATAGCGTGACGGGAAAGATAAACGCGGCGAGAACGTGGAACAGGTGGAAACGCAAGGACGAATAGGTAACACGAATGCCGAGTCGCAGAAGTACCGTTGAGAAAAGCGTCGAATCGATCCCTATTCCGGATAAGGAAAATGCAAATACACGCGTTGCTCGTGGAACATATATAAAAAAAATCGGCTCTAAGCGGGGGATAAATTTATTCTCGTCGACTACCGAACGACAGGCGTGTTCAGTGACTGAAAGACGAGCGAGTTAAGCGATCGCGAGGAAGCGAGAGGCGGAGAATCTGACCCACGCGAACGCTAGAAGAGTAGATGGAAAAAGAAAAGATATATACGAGTCGACGAGTCGTGTAGTGTCGAGTAAAGTCGAGTGTGAAGAGAAAGAGAGTGACGAGAAGAGGTAATGCCGGGAAGAAGGTGAAAACAGGGAGAAACAGAGACAGATAAACCGCCGCCGAGGCAATGCTGGGCGGGTTAAAGCGAAGCGTTTAGCTGGCGGTCACGCGAACCTCCTATAAAAATCTGCCCTGAGGCTGGACTCGCCGGATGCTCGTCCAGATAGACAGATAATACCGTCTCGTGGCGGTGTTACACGCCGTGATCCTGTGTGCTCTCTTCTTAGCCCCGTGCGTTTCTACCCTGTTGTGCACCGTGGCGTACAGGTGCGTGCCTGCGAGTCCTTCCCTGGCTGTTCTTCAGTCGTCCACGACGCGGTGGCCGAACGAATAAAGAGAACAGACTGACGGGAAGGTAGCCAGGGGTTTACGAGTTCGGGGAACAGAATGGATAGGAAGGGGGCAGCTTTCGAGCAATTTGTGATAAACAGGGACAATTTTTGGTGGGATGCAGTTCGTTTGTCGACACGTGAAAAGAAAGAATTTTTTGGTTCTTTTCTGAGATTTTAATCTCTTTGCTTCTTTTTTCTTTTTTTGCTATTGTAGGTTTGTGGCTGTTGCAGTAATTTGGAATAAACAGAGACAATTCGTGGGGAACGCGAATTTTATTTGTCGACACGTACGAGAGCTTTCTAGATCCCTCTTTTATCTTTTAGTCTCCTTCTTTTTTTGTTTTTGATGTAGTAGAATTTTTGTAGATATTCTATATACTTCTTTCAATTTATGACAAATTTTACAGACAATTTTTAGAGCGATGGAAATTTATTTGTCGGCACGTAAAAGGAAGGAAACACCTATTTTTATTCTTTGACTTTCTTTCTTTCCTTTCAAAATGGTAACAGATTCATATTTATTCTGCTACAGTAGAGAAACTAATTACAGTCGAACGTTAAGTTCTTCGCCTAAACTTTTTATCGCATTGAAGATTGAAAGAGAAGGGTACGGTATGTTAGGCAAATTAAAGACAAATGCTACTGTCGCAGTTACAATGTTTAGCTAGCTGTTACATTCACCGTGGCCTGTTCTTTCCACCTCGGCCGTCGTTTATCAACTTTGAGAGCAGAAGCGCGGTAATTTCACGGGTGTCGACGGGAACGAGTGACAAAACAGCGAATTACCAAGGCAGTTTCCACGGTAGCACTCTGAACAAAGAAGCCTGCTCTTGCTCCGGTGACGTTTCTTGTTGCCCACGATTCTTGTCATTCGTTCACCAGAGACATTTTAGCTTTCGTTCGATGAATAGCATGCCTATTTTCTCAAATACTTCCTACAAACATTTTATCGAAAACAAAAATCTTGAATAATAACGCCTGAACAAAAGGGACCATTTGGATCCAGAATATCTCCAAACGGCAGAAGCGTTCCAGTTTCTCTTTGTTTTCAACAACGTCGTTCATATCCTGTCGATTATACGTCATACTAAAAATTTCGAAAAAGTGTCAAGCATGCACAAGTCTGGCTATCAAATATCAATAAATTGCAGGATTCGGTGGAAAAAATGGTGCAAGTGTAATTTTTCTAAAAGTGAAATAAATACAAGAAACACGACATTCGTATTTATCTAGAGGATTTTGTTAGGTATGAAATATAGATTGCAAATATATAAATTCATATTTTTATGAATGTAATTACAGAAGAAGTACCTAAATAAAAGTTTGCTTCGCTTATTAAATGTTATAACAAATACGTTATTTTAGATATTTCATATATTTCTTTGCATCTTTCAATTTCCCACGAGCGCATAAAAATTCAGTTTAAATATGAATCTTCAAATATTTTTAAATAATATGTTTCGCTATTTAATAATATACAGATTCCCCAATTACGATTTCAATTTTGCTCAGGATCTCTGTTTATAAATTGATATTTATATATTTATTACGTTATTATAAATTTAGTCGCCTGTGCCACTTTTTCTTCGAACCTCTCGATATCTCGTAGCATCATTGACGCTCATTTCCATGTTCACCGTGCACGACTATCGTCGATCGTGACTAAGTGTACGCCTTAACGCTTGACACCCATCAACGAGCCCGTGTATCCATTTAATTTATTGTCACACCGTTCGATTCGCCAACGTCGTACAGCGTACACAGCCACTGTCACGCGTGCTTACGCAACGTGTAATCGTCGATGATCGACCGAACGATCTATGGTCGCTTGATTAGAGACTTGGCGCGCCGCGTCTTTTTCGACGAACAGCCCTATTTACGCCCTGGGCGACACGATCGATTGTTTTACGCGTTCCAACGCGTCTTCGCCATTGAGCGTGCCGAAAAAACGAGGCTAAGAAACGACAAGAAATTGCACGCGAAATTTGCACCTGATTACGAAGCATTGATCACTGTCAGTGTTGCGACACTTTGATCGTCGTTACTTCGTCGCATGTTTAATTTTAATCGATTGGATCCAATTGAACGAAAATTTTGCGAAGATGATAGTTATCATTTGGAGATATCAATTGACGAGACAGTAATTTAGTAATTTGATTAAATCAATAGAAACCAACAGAAAATCGATCCAAAATCAAATTACTTTTTCGAACTCTGCTGTAAATTCATAGTCGATTAATATTCGTAATAGTGAAATTTTTTACTTTCGTATGTGAAACCTACACGTTTCTTTTTCTTTCAATAAATACGATTTAAAATACGATTGAAATTGTCATTAAATGTTGATATTGAAACCGTTCAATCGTTGCATTTTGGGCTCAATACAAACGAATAATAAAACGTGCTGTTGTTGTGACTTTGCAATAATGACGTCGTATGTGACGTTGGCAAGTTTATATTTCTAATCGCGATGTACGCGAAGCACGATCCCGTTATTAGAAATACATAATGTGTATATAAAGCACAACGATGCAATAACGTTGCGATTTCCTAGTGGTGACTCTGTACTTTTTGACAATAATGTGGTTTCCTAAGAATACAATACAAAGTACGCGATACCGTTATTAGAAATATAGAACCCAATGAAAATTAACGGTGTAATTTTTGTACCGGTAAGCTGTACATTCAACGATTCTAAATTTTTCAACAATACAGGGCACACAGTTGTACGATTTCGTTGGTACAAGAAAGTAAAATAATTTACACTGATAAAACTATACGATTCGACACCTTTATATTCGCAATATCGAAACCTCAAACTTACATGTATTACACGTATTATTACATATATAATTATAGAAATTCATACCTCCATAAACATATTATAATTAACAAAAACGAAATCCATACAAAGAATGGACGTAATACTAAATATTACGACGAGTACTAAACTCTTCACGTTATACCTTATATTTTTCCACGTTATATACGTTTTGTGTGTTTTGCACCTTCAGATTTGCCATAAACTCATAAAAATTCATGATCGAATCATTAATAATATAAATCTACGAATCGTATAACATCACCGTTACAAAATCATAACGCGTCGTCGTCTATATATCAAATTTTCAAACGAACCAAAGTGTACAGATCACAACATCGGCATTGAAAAATCACAACAACGTCGCATCATTCATCTCCAGCAGAACCGAAGCTCAACGAAAGACAGCAGCCGGCGAGCAACGAGGGAAACAGGTTGTTATTGAGACCTCTGCGTGGCACAAAGTTTGGGATACCAAGGGTATTAGTTAATAGAGCGAGACTAACGTCTGCATCGACGTCGGATGCCTCTAGTCCTTCGAGTGTCTTGACTCACACCTGTTCTTCTTGTTTCGAGCGTTCGATTCCCGCCAGGTAGACGGATCAGGTTGAAGAAACTGGATGATCCTCTCCCCTCCGTACGCCAGGCTTACTCGCCGATCGTGTTTCATCCACCCTTGACCGGGCCAACAAAAGCTCATCGATAACAGCCTGCCGTTTTTAGTAGCGGCGACAAGTTCCCATGGCTCTTCCCACGGGGAACACGATACACCCACGCAACGATTATTTCTTAAATCGCCTGAGAAAATGCCGATCGACCCGGTAAAAATTTCATCCATCGGCGTCCTCCGGCTCTGCTGTGCGTCTGAAGACGACCGTTCAGAAAATTGCGTCGGGTTGCCCTGTGTACACAGGAGGAATTCCTGCTGGGTAATTTGGTAAACAGAAAAAATCCCTCTGTAGAGGGTAAGACGTTGGCCGGTGTGTTTTGTGAGAAATTTTTGGAGAATCTTTCGAGCATTTTCTAAAAATAACCTTTGGATTTGATGGATTTTTAACGTTTCACGTAGTGGTACCTTTGAAGAATTTCGAACATTTTGTAAATATTTAGAACTTAGAATATTTGATCTTCCGAGAGTTTACTCGTTAAATATCTATTTCGCTAGCATTCTGTTTGATATTCGATGTATTTGGTATTCGTAGAAAATGGCGCGCATTATTTGCCAGCATTTCACTGAAAGCACAAAGCACAGGATTGATTGCTCAAACTAATTACAATTTTCGCTAACTTCGAAGATTTTACCATGTCGGAAACGTAATTAGTCATTCTATAGGCACAGTACTCTATCAATCCGATCTCGATTGCGCCAAATCACGTTCCTATCACGAATTACAGTCTAAATTTCTCGCGAGAGGCAGTGGTATTCTATAAGAGCGAGAGGAGGCGTGAAACGATCAACACACTCGATCAACGTCGCCGAAACAACGCCTCCGTCAGCTTCTGCTTCCTATCCACCGTACGAACTTTCACTCGAAAACGAGAAAGGAGGAACGAACTAAAAGAAACGACCGGATTAATTTATTCTATTCTCTCCACCTACTGGCAGGCTGAAAGAGCGGACCGATTAAAATCGTCCTTGCTCGATGATCGGTAGTCGAAGAAGGGAACAACCCGGGAGGACTTCCCACGCGAGCTAACAGTTTTTAATTATTTTGGTAATTTGTGGCTGATCGAGCCGGCTGCGGATGGGATCGAGTGGGTAGCGATATTAAGTATAGACCTCTCCGCGAAAACAGAGAGATATATGGTCGTTGAAACGTACACACGCGCGCGTATATACGCGAATACATGGGCGAAGGATTCGAGCAACGTGTTTCACGGAGCAACGATTCGTCCGTGCTACGGTGTAAAATTAAATGGTGCTCCGGCCGAGTCTATTTCGGCGGGGCAGGTAGCGGCCACCGGTAATTACTACCTACGACTTAGGAGCTCAAAGATAAAATGAAAGGGCCCGGACGATTTTCGAAATCGAATTCGCGTCAGTTGTTGTTGTTGCCGTTCCCGAGCCATAGAGCCAGTAGAGGCACCCATCGTGCACCCATCGTGCAACCAGCACAGCGTGCACCCTCCGCAGACTTCGAAGTTTTGTTCCTTTTCCGGTTCGACTTGGGTCGCGTGAGCAACTGGCCCTCTTCCCTTCTCTCTTTCTTTTCTCTCTTTTTCTCTGCATCGTATTGAGAAGAACGAGGATCACGATGGTCGTCGAAGATGGGACGATTGATCCAATGTATGCATTGTTACGGAGGAAGTTCGTTAGGTGATCGGCTGGTTGATTAGGTTCGGATGTGCAGAGAAAGTAGATTGATCGGGTTAGTCGAATTCAAAGGATATCTCGAGTTTGAACGAGATAAGAATTCTAATTGGTGTGTATGAATTCTTGGTGGAGTTGTACGTGAAACATCTTAGAACGATGCAAACTCTTTTTGCTCTTTGGTATAAAAACAGCATTGAAATACATGATAATTCATAAAGGGGTAAATAATACCCAGCTCACTGGAAGTCATCATGTTAAACATGTTGCATCTGACTTCTTCAAAAAATGTCTTTTTAATGACTTGTTCGAAACAAGCAGAAGACAAGCGTCAACTTGTAAATATAAATCAGTTGGAAGAAGGAAAGGAAAAGAAGAAGTATTTGAGGATATCCATAAAACACATAAAAAACCAAACTCAGATTGGTTCAAGGGTTTACAAGTACAAAAGTGGAATTATCATTTTGTTAGATAGCATTCGTCGTTTCTTCCAAATCAGTAAATAGTTGAGAAATATTCAACTTCAAACTGGAAGAATATATCAAGACCAGTAAAATAACAAGTTCACATTATTGATTTCAAGTTTCTCGAATCAGATAACTTTAGTCAAGCGAATTTTATTCTCACAAGTATTCCAAAAATGAGTTAAATAAATGAAAGAGGCATAGTTTTTGAACTGAAACTTCCGGGTTCGAATACGTAATTTCCTCCGCTTCAATCACGTCCGGCCTTCATTTCCTCGTTCTCGGATTTCCTGGATTTCCAAAGCGCAGATTTACTCACCGTTGCCGCTTGATTTGTATACTTCTATGTACGTACATCTAATCTTAAAGTATCAGAAACGAAACTGGAACTCGCTAATTAGCATGCACGAACGAGGATAATGATACTTTCATTGATCCATCCCCATAACGAGCTTGGCCGGTTAGCTGCTTTTCAATTAAGATATTAAACACACACTTGCTTTTACATAATTGCATCCAGTTCTAATTAGGCATTTACATAATTATACGTATTCCGTATAAACGTTACCCCGCCCCCAACTTTATACGCGCTAATGAGATCGCTGATAACAATTAACCCGCTTAAACGAACGTCCCCGTGCACCATTTACTCTCGATTATCGACGATGATCGCCGCGTTTTCGAGAGTCATGCTGTTATTAAGGCGTCTGATTGAGGAGCACTCCACCAACGGCGAAAGAGGAATACGGTTTTATCGATAATCCATTCCCATGAGTCACTTACAACCTGTTTCGTTCGACGATCCTCCTCTTCGACCTCTTTCTTGTTCCAACTCGAGTGCTCAATTATTTCTAGGAAGAACACAGCCATTTAATATCCTCCCGAAGTCCATGGAATAGATTATTCTAGCCTCTTTGCTACTTCTTCGATCAATCACCAGATAATTAAGAGTTAAGATAATTGCTAAATTAATTCTTTCCGATATAAAACTGGAATATTTCTGATAGTATCTTTGGATTGGTAGGATGTTTGGTGATTTTGTTAGCATCGAATCGTTTCGATTACATTTTCATAGGAAAGATTGATCAGGCTGGTTTACCATTCGCTGATCTTATAAAAATAATTCAAGATCTAAATGAGAGGTGTGCATTCGAACTTTCTTTGTATTGCAAATTACATCGAGCATTGGAAATTTTTAAGATGTTTCCTCGAGACTATGTCGAAACCACCTGTAACCCAGATAGCTAGAGATTAAATGTTAAATATGGAACATTAAACACAGAATGTGAGTGAAAGCCATGTTTAATTAAGAAAATGTCGCTCTTCCTATCAATCAATGTCTTTTCGCTTGAATGCATTAGCATATAAAGGAGGATGAAAAGAAACTATGAATTCGTATATCCACTCTGATTAATCCCAACTTAAATCTAATTATCCAAACATTACCGACAGCTGACTATTTAATATCTAATTTTTCGAACTGAACAACAAATCAAGATAAAAGTATTAGGTTGTTCGAAAAGTTTCTTTCGTTTCATAAGGTGATAATAGATGAACAACAATTTCTGTTTTATATTATTTTATTGAATTAGGTATGATCCATTTCGTTCTATTTCTATTATTATGTTCGTGCATAATTCAATAAACTAATATAAAACAAAAAACAGTGTGCATCTATTATTTCCTTATAAAACGAAAGAAACATTTTGGACAATCTAATACAAGTTAAGGATACGAATAAAGTATGGAAGAACGAGTTAGATCAGATGAGGAAGCGGTTGAAAAAATTATAATCGGCTCGCGTTTCGTCAAAATCAAATAAATTATTATTAAAATTTATTAGTTGGCACAAGAAAAGTGGATATGGGATCAAAGGAAAGAAGCTCGGAAACAGTATCGACTTCCGTCGACATCCTTCAGGACAGGCGTAGAAAATTCCATGAGAACCGCCAGTAAGGATACGGTAGGATCGTTTCTCAGTATGCGTTCCGCGGCCGTTTTTTCGGTCGAATGAGTTATTCGTATTAACTCCCGCGATGTTCGACGCGCAGAAGACTAAGAGCCGAAGCGAGGTATGGCTCGCTGCACCTTGGCTATGCGGAAAGGAAAGGCTATTCTCCTGCGAATCGGCACACGGACGGTAGAGAGAAACGACTCATCCTCGTCGTGCACGTCGAGAGGCCCGGCAAACTCGTAACAAGTCACGAGCAGAGGTGTATACGCGTCGACGGCCACGGTAATGCTCTCAGAAAGGAGCCCTAAAACGCGCGTAAAACCCTCTACTCTCGTGTACCAGGTGTCCAGAAATCAATCTGGTGACAAAACGCCGCTCCTTTGTTTCCCCGTGTCAGCGACCGATCGCTTTTTTACGCAGATCCTTGGTGGTCTACCGATATAACGATGTTTTCAGCATTGAACAAAGTATAAGCTCCGTTGCTCGAATTTTTAATCTCTTTGAGAAATTTTACTTAAAAAACATGAAGAATGTAATGGTGATCATTGCGTGGATCATATCGTGGATAAATATTTTTATAATATTGTTATCATACGCTATGGGCTAAGGGAATGGCGTGTAACGTAACAGACCTTCAAACTTACACTGTCAGAATGAATTTTGTTGCGTTAGAGTTTTGTAAGACTTTACATTTCTTTGTTATGTTATAAACTACGTGGTAGGTAAAGAAAGCGTGAAATGTAAAATAACGAAGTGTATAATCTTATAAACTCAGAATTGATTGCTTTATAGTACACACTAAAGATCTACAGGATTTGTTTAATTTAATCCTTATTGGAATATAAATTACGTGATAGTTAAAAGAAGTATCGTAAAATAATAAAGAATGTAGTTTTACAAATTAAGAATTTATATATATAATATTTATAATATTTATATATATATTATTCAAGTATCTTATAGTAAAAATTACAGTACAATTTGACTAGTATATGTGTATTAGTACCAGTACATGATAGTATATTTACTGTTAGGTTTTGATAGACGTTACAAATTTCTAACTTTTTCCAATTTTACTAAAGATTCATTGAACTCCAATTCCAAAGCCATAAGCCTTTCAAATAGGGGTCATCTTAGATACATCTTCATCTAGAAAGTCTTTTAGGAGACCATAGCAATAACCTGTCTGACAATGTAACAAGAAAGAGTAACTCGCGGAGGGAACTTCGAAAAAGCGCGGTAATTTCAGTCATTCGAAAGACAGACGATGCCCTGACGAAGTGGAAGGTTTTAAGTAGCAGCTGGAGGTAGTTGACACTTTAATGACTGATGCAGCGTCGGCTCTGTGCATCGTTTTCTTACGCATTTAACCGGTTGCTGCGTTAATGCCTGTTTATATTACGGTACTACTGCCATGATCGTGCATGTATTCGCACGAATCGGACGCGAAAAATCGTAGACAAGACTTGGCTCATTGCATCGACCGCTGTATGACTTCGCTGGACTTCCGACAAACGGCTTGACAGTTACTAAACGTCCTCCTAAGCGGATTAATCTTTCATAACTGCGAAACGTTACCAGGAACGATCAATAGAATTGAGTGAACATATCTTTCATTGTGACATGCGTATTATGGGAAGGAGTACATTATCAGAATGTTTTATCGTATTAGCAAATATTTCATAAGCAATTCGAATCCAATGACACTCGATATACCATAGCGAACTTTGTTTTACTAATATGTACATTATGTAGAGAACGCACAGAATAGAATTAAATGGAGGGGAATGCATACAAGTGAACATACTCAGATTCGCGTGTATTTATGACGATTTATTGAGTGCTCGCGATGGATGAAAATTGACACGTGATTGGAAGCGAAATGTTTTCTATAACGTTGAAAATATTAATTTTTATTAACCCTTATTTATTAGGATTTTTTCTCTATTTGAATATCTACTCTTAAATTCCGAATCCTTTTTCTTATACTTACGCTTACACTGTTGTCACTTGTCTGACCATAAGCGTTATTTTATCGCAACGATACTTGCGTTACTTTATGTTTTATAATAAAACATACATTTTGTGATACCTATATGTATTTAGTACGTAAAACAATTTTATAATACTACGAAAATATACAAGAAAATATCGCACTCTTCTGCATCGAAAGTAAAAATTGATCGTCAGGCGGAGTTACGCGTACAAGATTCGAAGAATAGGATTACAGAACACGGTCGGGAGGAAACAATGTTACCGAAAGAACAATCGACTTCACGAAGGAGGTACCCGGTGAAAGATGAGCTTTCGCACAATTGACCTAATAACCGTGAAAGCGAGCACCACGGGCAAAGTGATTGTTCTGTGGCCGAGAGGCGCGGAGCACGATGGGAAGTGGACGTTAATACGAGGTGTCCACCTTTATTACACCTCTCGACAGCTCTGAGAGACTTCAATTATCCCTGGGTGGAGCCCGACCTTGTGGGAAAACAACGGATCGAGCCTCTTCACGATGCTTGAGCATCATCCAGAGACACAAATGTCGTTTTTATGCCAGGCTATATTCTTTGCATAAATTCCAGTCATAAAGATCCTTAAACTACAGTAAATCTTTCCGTACAGAGATTTTAAACATTTCTTTGCAGTCTTGAGAATTCTCGATTTTAACAAAAATTCTCCTTAAGGTCGTAATACTGTTTGACTGTTGATATTCGTCTGTTGAAGTTCTTTCCTCTCGCACATTGATAAGCGTAGGCTTAATCGATCGCGCATTGTTGAACACGTTTTATTTACGACGAATTTATTTGTGTTAAACGAAAGGTTATTTTAAACTTCCAAAAAATCCGAGAAACTTCAGCGTCAGATTAAGTATATTAATATATACAATCTGAAGTTTAAACTTTTGTCGATACGGATAGAAGTTCGTTTCGAAGAATTCCAACAATGAAATATCTTATGACTCCTCGACGACCTAGCTTAAACACGACTAATTATATACAACTAGGAACACAGTCAAACGCGTGCTGAAATACAAGAGCAAGTTCTAAAAGAAGCCACAAATTTCTTACGGGACGTCTAATCGTCCCAATTAATCCGACATAAGAGAATCAGATCACGCGTTGGCGCGCATAGTTCACCGGTTCGGCCGCGTGAGAAAGAGTAGCGTCGTGGCACAGCGATCGGCTGTTAAGAATTCCAGCCTCGTATCCACGACGATACCCATCCGTATACGTATCATCGAACGTACTGGCCGATGCCAGTTTTGAAGAAGGCCATGTTCTTCCGTGTCGGCGGCCTGAAAGCCATCTCCGCGGCTCCGAGCAATTTCACGTCGGCACGTGAGCGGACTGTGCAAACTTTGGCCACGCAAACGCAATCCCCCTTATACCCTGGTCACAGTCGTTCACGGTTTTCAGCTGCTTTCGGAGGCAACGGGTTACTCCAGAGGCGAGTGCCTCCAGAATAAGTATACACGGCTAATAAAACGACAGAGAAGAGGAACGGTCGTTACACTGCCAGACTGGTCAAACACAGCCGCGGAACAGGGCGGAAACACACCGCTTCTTGGACCAAGTGAAGGTCCAGGCGTCGTAAACGCGACGACGACGATCGCCCGCGGTACCAACCGAGACCAACCGCTCGAGCAAACGCACGCTGCTCGTTTTACGGCCACGACATACTCGCCGTTTGCACGCTCGATTGATATATTCCCCTCGAGGAGAAAGACTCTCGTCGCCGTTAACGGATATTGCCGGCAGGCTGCGTATTATCGACGTTTAGCTCGGTTAGATCTTTTCAGAATCGCGTACAGGGTGTACCAGTATTGTGCAAGCTGGTTGTGTATGTGGGAAAATATGTATAGAAAAAAATATGATTGTTAATAGGAAGATTCGAGAGAGAGAGAGAGAGAGAGAGAGAGCGAGAGAGAGAGAGAGAGTTTAGTTTGAAGATCTTGATGTTGAACTTGATAACTCGACGAACTTCGATGTAGATTATTATCTGGCAGGAAAGTTTAAGTTTATAGGTGGGTTGAGCAAACTGCTTGGTAAGTGAAACGTCTATTGTATAACTCTGGATTATGGAGTATAATAAATACGAGAGTCTAATTTGACAAATATTATGAAATTTATGTGCAGTATCCTATGTATATTTGTCGAACAGTAGTTTTTTGCATCAGGCGATCCAAATATCAAACAGAATTTCTCATTGTACTTGTCTTTTTACTGACACATTATTATCACTTCCGTCGTAATACTATACACTTTTGATCTTTGCTTTATTCTCATAATTCTGACAATGGGATCATCAGTTAATCCAAATATCGGACAGAATTGTCCGTGTTGCCCTACGCAACGTACAAAAAAGAATTTAACAGGCATCAAATATAACTTCTACTTTATCTTTCCTCAAGATTCTAATGATCAATGCGTCATCGGCAGATCTAAAAATTGAACTTGTTTCACAAGATCGTGCTACTTGGTATAAATCAAGCGTACAAAGAGTTAAGAAAAGATTATCAAACAAGCAGACACCGAGTGCATATATCTACACATTCCTCACTGGCTTCTGCAATATGTTCGAAACGATCACAGAAATTCCAACCGAAGATTCATCATTGAATAAACTGCCTATTCGCGGTAACGATAATGCGAGGACACGTTTCGTTTTAACGAAGATTCCTCGTTCGAGGAAGGAACACTGCATTGTCCCTCGCGCGAACGTCCGCTTGATGGCTCCTCCATTTCCCGTGCGCCACAGCCGGACATTATCCGTGATTTACTCTTCAATTTCCGCGGGATTCATCCTGGCGAAGTTGCCAGCCTCTACCCTTCTTACTGTTCCACGTTGTTCGCACGAAACCACAGAAGCTTGGCTCTAGCAAGAGCGAAAATGTCACTCGCGAAACGACGTTATATAACATAGTAGGAAGCGCGTCGTGGAAAGGCCAGCAGACGATCCTCTGCGCTTTCTACCTTCGATCTTACTCTTACGATAATTACATAGGCCCCCAGGGCCCGTCCGTGTATGCTCGTTCGCTCGATGCACTTATACGTACAGGGTGTCTTCGTTATTTCAAATGATAAACGAAAGTACATCGTGGTTTTAAATTAGCGGTACGAGCGAAGTTGAAGAAATCCTATGGTTGAAAATAAGGCAGAAGTGGAAAATAAGAAAATTGCTTTGAAAACTACGTTCTCGAGGAAATCGAGTCTTGTCGAGTATACGTGAATTTACCTGCAACTTCGTTACTCTTGATTTTCGTCTTATTTTGACCAGACAATCTCCCTGTCTTTACTGTTACCACGAATTTAGAACGATAAGAATATCGAATTTATTGCTCTGCGAAGATCATTTTGATTTTGCACCGTCTCAATGGACCAATCTCTCCTTGTATTAATTCATCGTACACGCGAATATTAATATCTATCTGGCATAAAATTCGAGAAATTCTCTTCGTATTTCATATCTTTATTCTAACTTTCTAATAAAGTTTTTTAATGATCTGAGTTTATACGATATTTATTATTCGGTTATACTTATAGAATATACTGACGAAGGTTGACTGTCAAAGTCTGGTACACCCTGTATATCCACGTATCCACGTCTAGGCACATACGTATATCAATACGTGCTTAAATACACATATAATATATACGTTTAGTGTATGAGTGCGTCGAATACACGTGCTCGCTCGATGCATTAGAAACCGATAGGTATAGGCGAAGCATACATAGAGAGCGTTTCGTAACTGCAACGAAAGGAAGACTCTCCGCCGTTGAAACGAGACGATTTCGTGCCGCTTTTATTGTTAATCGTACGTGGGCAAAAGCGAGAGGCCGATGTAAATTCACCACGGGTTGCGGCATCGGCGCGGTTGCGAGATCCCCCGCGCAATTTTGACCGTGAATGGGAAAGTAGATGGACTTTCGTGTAGACTAACCTGGACTGCCAATTTATAGAAGGTATCGGAGTTAAATCTCTTGAAAGTTGAGAGTCGGATTGAAGAACCTTTCTAGGCAAATGAATTTCTTGCAGAGCTAAATTATGAAATTTCAGTTTTCTGCTATCGTCGAGAATAACAAGCAAGGGAAATATTTTGGAATATTTTGCAACTACAGGAAATAGCGTGAAGAAGCATCAATATTCCTGGAGATAGTTATGAGATTAATCGGAGATTTTTAGGAAACTATATTTATTAGGAATTCGTATTACCACCTAATTTCTGACGACTGAAAACTTGAAAGCAAAATACAAAATTGTGATATTAATGTGAAAGATGTCAAATCTTGTAGAACTATGTTGTATTATCCTATCGTAATTTTTACAGTATTAAACTATACGATATTTTTGGATAAACATTCTTTTGCACCGAATCACGTGACATCACACGAAACATGGGGATGAAGTACAAAAAGAAATAATGTCAGAATGGAAAGGTGAACAGGGAGCATCGAAAAATTGCCAGAGCACGAATATAGTTTCGAAATAGTTCGACTTTTTCCAGCGAATCGGTTCGAAGTTGGCGAAGCGTTCGTAATAGATACTCGAGGGGCCTTTCGCCTCCTAAGGCCGCGGAGACTTCCGTTTTCGCGGGACCCGAGCTGGAAAATCCCGCTGTTTTATTATGCCCATTAGAAAGAGCCGAATGAAATCGTGCTGTGTTTAATGCGGACCGTTTTCTCCGCGTAACGAGCCCGATAAATTCGCCTTCATATTGAACGGAAAAACAGCGACAGCTTCGTCGCTAATGTAAACGCACTGATAGAGTTTAATGCGCCATTAGGGGTATCCAAATGTCAGATGTAAAAGTGATATGTGCACGGATCAAAATATAAATTGCTGCAACTTAACTGGACTCTTTTTCGATGATCTATTCAATGTATTGTATCAATAAATGATAGACTCACAGATGTTAATTTTAAAAATATAATATTTTAAGTTGCAATAACATCTTCCTTCCATGATAACCTGGTAATTTAATGCCGCAAGAAAGAAGTTACAAAAGATAACTATAATATTAATTATAATATAACTATAATATTTAACGCTTTCCTATTCTTTTCAGAAATAATTTCAACAAATATAACACAGTAGAACTCCATTTATCTCAAGTTCACTTATTGGAACAAAATTTTAATTAATTCCCGATTAACTGCACTTTTGTTGATTGAATTCACTTGTCTGAACGTGAACTGTTATGTGAACGAAACATAATAGGTAGCGAGGAGAATTGGTGAGCTCCTATTATGTGAACTCCTGTTATATAAGCTGTTCCCCCCAGACAAGTTCGGATGAATTCTATTATGTATATCTAATATCCATTACTTATGTTTCATTATATGATATTCAATATTTTCCTCCAAAATGCAATAATATAGAATAAATATTCGAAGAAAAATTTATTTTCATATCGTACAATTTTTCTAACTGATAAACTCGTATAAAAGATTAATTCTTCGATAGTATGATCGAATTTATGAACAGTATTATAAATATACTTCTGTCGATTGTCATAGGCTACGAACGCGAGCGGATTCTTCGAGGTACAGATCCTCTCGCTAACGAACAACAGGGGCACCCTGGTGGACGGTAGGTGTTGCGGCGGAGGAGGTGATGGCGGAGGAAAGGGAGAATTACCACCGTGCACGACACCGTGCTCGACAGCCTTCTGGCTCTGCTTGAAGGAATATCAGTCCAATGTCACCGCCATCGGCTCCTGCAGCTTTGGCAACGTATCTAGTCACGCCCTCGGCCAGAACACCTTCACCCTAAGCGAACCTGTCACCCTACAACTTCATTTCACCTTCCGATGGACGGTGAGTAAAATGTTTTATTTCAGTGATTCTTAACCTTTTGTTTACCACGAACCCCATTTAAATAATTTCTTGTTATCGCGGACACCAAAGACTTAAATCCTTAGTGTGCCAAGTATGTTAAATAATTAAATAATTATTTAACCACTAATAATTAAGTAATTAAAACACACATCAACTGCTGAACAACTTTTTGGGAAAAAAAGATTCATTATTGATAAGCAAATAGACATACTAAATATTTTTTATTCGAATAATACAATAACAACTTGCGAGAACTTCGTAGCCTCCGGAGATTCGCGCACCACAGGTTATGAACAGCTGTCTCATTTTATTAGTTTTATAAATTCAGACAAATTGCAACTATAAAGAAAAATAAATTTTCGTTGAAGAAGGGAATAAATTTCTGCAAATATATAGCATGTTCGATACTAAATAATGATGTCCAGAAAAAATAATTTTCAAATGAATCACGCAGTTTCACGAACCTTGACAGAAGAAAATATTTATCCTCCATTACGTCTTAAACAAACACGCGTTTCTCTCATTCCAGCCTCGAATTATCATAAACAGCATAATGATATTTTCTCAGGCAAAAAGACGACCGTATTCGAAAGTGTGAAACGTTCGAACAGGATTAACCTGTCAAAAGTAAGAATCCTTAAAGTACGTGCCATTCGTGAGCTAATTAAATATCATACACTGTACGACTATTCATAAACATGAGTTGAAAATTTTAACGCTAATTGTTAGTAACAACTTTAATTGAAAATTTCAAGTAATCGCTTGGTAGCGAGCGATTCTGTCATAGGGATATAGAGATCTTTGTCCGTTGGTCATGGTGAGACTTCAAAGAATTCAGTCGAGGTGGGAATTCCTAAGAGATCGTTAAATGCAGTCAATATTTCAATATGGCTTCAATCAGGAAAGATAATATCCATATACTCAATATTCAATTACCGTAACGAAAGTCAATCTTAGCAGTTTTTCAAGACGCGCTCCGCAAAAATGATTTCATAGTTGCTATAATACCAGGAAACCAAACCAACGAACCCGAACATAGTACGAGATCTATGATATTTTCTAAATTCCTGACCACGATATCGCACACCTACATATATGCATATAATGCTGCACGGTTTTCCGTGCTTAACGCTTACCCTCGAAAAAAAAACAGCGGGGCGGCTTGCACGTATATTTACTTTCCATATATTTTTTTATTGCGCGCCCATGGCCCCCCATAATTGAATTAGCTCGGGGAGCGCTAAATGCTCAAAGAAACGTACACACCCGTGAACCTAGTCGCTCGTGGTAAAGAAAAACGAAGGAAAAAGCGAGTGGAACGGGAGAATGGGGGAGAGAAAAGATCCTTCACGGAAAGGAAGCAATTTAAGGGACTCTGTTTATGCCCTCCTCTCGAGTGGGAACGGAACGAGGAAAGAGGGAACGCATCGGTCCCACCCTTTGTCGCCCTCGGAAGAAACGGGCCCCGGCATGGGTCTTCTTAGAGCCTCACGAGCGAGTTATGAAATATACAAACATGCTAGTGCTCTTCAAATAATCCACTACTGACCGTGTCTGCCTGTCTGCGTGCGAACGCGTACCTCGCGAGTTTTAATGCGCGCACACAGGCATAGTACAAAAGGAGAGCTGTGCCTCGATTTGGTCCGTTAGGTTCCAGTGGAGAGCCCTTGACGTATACGTTCAGCCGATGTGTATACCTCTTGCGCGCGGAAACACGTCGTCATGGTTGCTCTTGAGAATCTTCAGAGGATCTCTTCGGTACCACTCGTCGAAATCGGCCGTTCGTCTCGACGTAATTACGCTCGACAGCCGCCTGACCGGGCCTGGTGACACATCACGTGGGTGGGATGTTGGCAATCGTTCATTGGAACTACTGCTGCTGTTTGGGTTTAAAGATTCGACGACTGCTTTTTCATTACGCGAAGATATATTGCTAGGCATCTCGAGTCAAGTGTTCCTCGAGGAGTTTGTAATAATTGGAAAGCGGCTTCTAGTTCGTATGGTATTATGAAAGAAGTTTGGTGAATCGCATGAATTCGTAAACTGAAGACGTTTTCTCCAATTAGTAGCTGTCTCTTTTAGTTGAGGATTTATTATGTACCACTCTGAGGTTCTCCAAGAGCTTCTGTGTTTAATCTTAGGAAATTCTTGCTCCTGTAGTTCCCGTACTCGTATCCGTCGATAATTATTTATAATTTTAGAAAAGAGTAACGTATTATTAAGGAAAATAATTCAGAGACCACCTTTCTCTACTACTTTGTCTGTCTTTCTTAGCACAAGATTTATCATTAATGAGAAATTTACATCGTTCTAGCGTTCTTCAACTCCTCCCCGCAGTTTCTCTCCGGAACTTTACAAATTTCTTACTTTGAAAATCTTGATGGGATTCCATTGATAATCACTTGTCGTTCTAAAGGTAACGAACATATTGCCACAGAAACTTGAAAAGATTATAGGAAGTTATTGTATCGTTGATATTATATTGTTCATATGATATTGTTTTCTCTAGTTTATGGCTGCCCTTGTTTTACACTATTTCAGTGTTCGCCAAGAGCTTCTCCCTACGCTTCTCTAAGCCTCTTACTTCAAAAATCTCCACTAATAGTCATTTGTCGCTCCAAAGAAAACGAGACTGTTAGCAAAGAAAATGGACGATTTGAAAAAGAATTCCACAGTTAGAGGTCAGCCAAAAAGAAAGAAGAAGGAGAGGTAGAGGAACACGAGGAGACGTTGCCAAGCAACTGGAACCGAACTGGAATTCTACGTAACGACTCGTCGATAGAGGAGCAACAGACCGGAAATCCTTTGGATTCGATAGCTCTCGCGCGCCCCGCATCGACAAAGGAATCGGGGCTAGAAATTTGCGATCGACGTCGCGATACAATACTCCCGTAGAAGTCCTTTTCCAATGGAGCGACCGGAGCCCTCTGTATTGTTGCGAAATTGCCGGCCCGCCCGGCAGAGGTTCACTCGTTTGCCTTTCAACGATTTCGAGAATGAGAACAAGAGGCCGCCGTTTAATAGAGCCACAGGCGCCGCCTCTAAATGAGATTTCGCGCGATTTTAGCTCGAAGAGGAACGCCTTGAAACGACGATCTCCTTTCTTTCCGCCTTGAAACCTTGTTGCTTCGCACCAAGTACCATACGGGAAGAAATTTGTTTGTTACACACGACGATTCTTTGTTTCTTTTCACCGAAGAACCTGGCTATTGTATGGGGTGGTTTTTGCTCAACTGAAGAATAATTAGATGAACTCATTTTACAATTAGATATTTCGAAATTTATAAATTAAAATGAAAATCGTGAAAGATATTTTTAAATTGTTGGCAAACTGTATTATTTTGCAACATATGGTTGCACGCATGCCTATTTCCCAATGAAGCGTTCTACACTTACCAGGCTCTCAATTTCATCCTCATAATATCACATTTTTCTAGTCACATGAAATTACGACTAAATAATTTAATATACTTTTACATTTAATACACTTGGTTAAAGTGCCCATTACAGAGTAGAACTACAGCTACGTATTGTTAAAATTCATTTTATGAGAATGGCAAATCATCTCGTCGAACAGAGGCATAGGTATTAATTGTTACGACCACGCAGTAGATTATTATTCTTACTAGAAATTGGAACATTGAATTTGCATTTGACGGATAATTTGAGAGATCCTAATTTTCCCAAAGGAACCCTATTTTCTTAGAAGCTCCATCCGCATGTATGAATCCATAGACTATCCAATAGATACAAATTTTCCCAACCACCGCCATCCGATAAAACATTTCGAGACCGGTGAAATCGACCGTAGACCCTCGGATAATCTTCCTCTCTGGAATACCGCGTGCACTTCGCTCGGTCGAAACCACGCTTAAGACCATAGTCTTTCAGTTAATAAGCACGCCACTCGATACCGGTTACGACCAAAGAAAGAAACAAACAGGCATATATGTATACATCTGGCACGGCGAGTAATCGTCCTTCGACTTTCTCCGTTTGCGATTTCAATAGCGGCGTAAAGAGGCATACATAAGAAGGGAGTACCAGCCGCCTTTTCAGCGGTAGCATAATGGCACAGGAAACGATCAGCGAGATGAGAGTTAGCCGAGCTTTTGCACAATCCTGACGTCTGTGTGTGTCTTCTGAGCAAACACCACGTTTCGCATCTTTCCTTTCTCCAGCCACGTGTTTCTATCCTTTTTCATCTCGTTCTACGTTATATAGACGCGTTATCTTTGTCGTCGTGTTCCTCGAGGCATCTTTGTCTACTTTGCCTCATGGAAAGTCTCTATCGCTTTCCTGCTATTTTCATCCAGAGCCTTCGCTCTTTCCCACAATGATCATTTTCTCTCGTCCGTTGAATCGCAAACTTTCATCGATTTTCATTTTCATTTTCCATACACGGACAACGAATCGCAAATAAGCAAACCCGTTGGCGTATCTATTCTTGACACAATATCCACGACTTCTAAGCATCCAATGTGGGCGCCTCTATCAATGATGTGACGTCACAGTCGCTGGGCCCACGTGGAACTCACCGGGCATTATGTTGGCTGAATTAGCGAGTCGCCCGCTCGGCGTGTTCGCTCGCTCGAGGGTGGCGAGATTGAAAACTGCTGGATGATTCAATTGGACGTTGTTGGTTGAGGAATATAGGCAACTGGTGTACTATATCGTATAGTACCAAGTATATACGTTCGTAAATATTTGAATACTTCCAAATAATTGTCGAGAAACATTTTTTCATTGTATCTATGAAATACTCACGAAAGATAGTATCCGTAGAATTTAATAAAATTGGTAAGCAATGCAATTGTTATAGTAACCAATTGAATCTATTTTGTATAAAACGTTTATAGTTGGATTATTGTTTCTTATTTCTCGTGCGAGTTTAATGATACGCACGTCATAGAGAAAGATTTTTGCATGATTTTGATTGCGACTCAATAAATCAATCATATGTCGATATTGACGTATCTCAAAATAGTAATTTTTAATATACTAATCGGAAACTCGATTCGTCGATGACTAAGTGTAAGCTATAAGGTAGAGTTTGTAATAACATCGAAATACACGCGTAAAATTTGATGAGTAATATTCTTACTTTGTTGTTGGAAACTACTGGCAGCGTCGAGATTGACTCGTAATTGACTGAATCATAAATCATGCATAGTTAACGAAAAGTTTCGGATAACCTAAATATAGAATGAGCTAATAATATATGAGATTTTGTTTTAACGTTTTTATTAGCGGAGGATAGTAACTCATCGATTCGTTACTTTTACAAATTGTTAATTTAGTCTAGTAATTTAAAATAAAATCGTAAGTTTTCATTGACATTATATAACCTTAACGACAATATCTAATAATCTTACTAGATGATAAAATTGCACCTTATTGAACTATCGTACGAAAATAATTATAAATAACCAATTATCACCAGAATCAAAAATTCATTTACAATCCACTCGTTAAAAGTCCGATTCCCTTCAAGCTTCTCATCGATTCTGTCCACACACATGTCACATAATCACAAAGAATATAAGGAAGAAAATGACCGATTCATTCTTGAAGTTGGTGTGGCCGAAGGACGTCGGATGATCGATGCGACGTTTAAGCGGCCGTGTCACGCGTCAAACGGCATCATTCAATTTAGCCGGGTCGCTATTGAGTTCCAAACCGCGGCGTCGCGTAAGTAGATTAGTCGAGCGGCTTTAATCACCTCCGGGAGGGGACTTTCTCACGCTTTAATAAAGTTCGTCGTTACGGTTCGCCGTGGCTGGAAGCCTAATGGCTAAAACCGTTTGATCGACGTAACTGGAGTAGCCAGAGACCAAACGCAGCACCGTTTCTCGTCCCGCCTAGAGCACAAATAATCCGTAGGCGTTAAATTTCCCAGGTAATGTCGCTGGCATAATTAGCATCGGCGTATTAAACGACCTCGGCTCGGCTTAGAGATCGGCCAGACAGAGGTGAAAATCGCTCTCGGTCGAAATCCAGTGAGAAATAGAGACGAAAACGCTTTACCCTCCTTTCTCTGTGGCGCGTGATAAATTCCGATAATTATAGCTTCGATAATAACCCGTGTAATGATAAACGATAGTCGTCTAAACGGTGTTCGCCGCACGAACGACGGATAAAAACCGCGGGAGAACGAAAATGAAGGAGTCAAGCCCGTGAAGGCACGCCTCGAATCCCCGCAGGGGATCATCGTCGTGAGTCAGAATCCAACAGGTGTATTCTTTGCGTCCTCCAACGATTCCTCTATGGCCTCTCTGCATACTTTTCGGGCCCAGACTCGTTTCCTGACCCTCCATCGAATCTCTCGTTCATCTTTGTTGATATCACATTCCATCCGGCTGTATCGTTTCGTCGAGGAACGTGGCCTCGTTTCGAGAATTACCTGTGAACAGAGTTTCGTCTAGAATTACCAGTTTATACCACGTCAATCGTTTTGAATCGTATTTCTAAGTGAGTCTGGTAATATAAATTTTCTATCGCAGTTATGTTTTCGGACACGGTCTGACGTGGTTCTTGATGTATTTTGATCTTCCTGGAGATAATGTTTTAATTTAACATTCTACGATCATAACGCTCTCGACGATGCTATCTGTACTGGTCTCTTGATTTTGTTAATTTCGTTTGTAGCTTTTGCTTACATACTTTACTTTAACTGTTAAGCTGCTTAATCTGAAACGAAATGTGTATGGTTCTTGAGAAGCGACGCTTCAAATGGGAACAACATCTCGCGATCTAAACCATTGTTCATCGGCCACGTTGATATTCATTTTACAAATGTAAACGAAATCACCCTTCGTAGGTAGACGGTGGATCTACCAATAGAGATATTCGTGGCGTGTCATTTATATTTTCGTTGGGGACTGCGGCCGATTCTAAGCGCGTATAAATCACGCAGCGGCGCAGATACGGAAGCAGGATCGATTTGTCAAGAAGTGTACGCGAACAAAATAAAATCGTAAGTTTTCATTGACATTATATAACCTTAACGACAATATCTAATAATCTTACTAGATGATAAAATTGCACCTTATTGAACTATCGTACGAAAATAATTATAAATAACCAATTATCACCAGAATCAAAAATTCATTTACAATCCACTCGTTAAAAGTCCGATTCCCTTCAAGCTTCTCATCGATTCTGTCCACACACATGTCACATAATCACAAAGAATATAAGGAAGAAAATGACCGATTCATTCTTGAAGTTGGTGTGGCCGAAGGACGTCGGATGATCGATGCGACGTTTAAGCGGCCGTGTCACGCGTCAAACGGCATCATTCAATTTAGCCGGGTCGCTATTGAGTTCCAAACCGCGGCGTCGCGTAAGTAGATTAGTCGAGCGGCTTTAATCACCTCCGGGAGGGGACTTTCTCACGCTTTAATAAAGTTCGTCGTTACGGTTCGCCGTGGCTGGAAGCCTAATGGCTAAAACCGTTTGATCGACGTAACTGGAGTAGCCAGAGACCAAACGCAGCACCGTTTCTCGTCCCGCCTAGAGCACAAATAATCCGTAGGCGTTAAATTTCCCAGGTAATGTCGCTGGCATAATTAGCATCGGCGTATTAAACGACCTCGGCTCGGCTTAGAGATCGGCCAGACAGAGGTGAAAATCGCTCTCGGTCGAAATCCAGTGAGAAATAGAGACGAAAACGCTTTACCCTCCTTTCTCTGTGGCGCGTGATAAATTCCGATAATTATAGCTTCGATAATAACCCGTGTAATGATAAACGATAGTCGTCTAAACGGTGTTCGCCGCACGAACGACGGATAAAAACCGCGGGAGAACGAAAATGAAGGAGTCAAGCCCGTGAAGGCACGCCTCGAATCCCCGCAGGGGATCATCGTCGTGAGTCAGAATCCAACAGGTGTATTCTTTGCGTCCTCCAACGATTCCTCTATGGCCTCTCTGCATACTTTTCGGGCCCAGACTCGTTTCCTGACCCTCCATCGAATCTCTCGTTCATCTTTGTTGATATCACATTCCATCCGGCTGTATCGTTTCGTCGAGGAACGTGGCCTCGTTTCGAGAATTACCTGTGAACAGAGTTTCGTCTAGAATTACCAGTTTATACCACGTCAATCGTTTTGAATCGTATTTCTAAGTGAGTCTGGTAATATAAATTTTCTATCGCAGTTATGTTTTCGGACACGGTCTGACGTGGTTCTTGATGTATTTTGATCTTCCTGGAGATAATGTTTTAATTTAACATTCTACGATCATAACGCTCTCGACGATGCTATCTGTACTGGTCTCTTGATTTTGTTAATTTCGTTTGTAGCTTTTGCTTACATACTTTACTTTAACTGTTAAGCTGCTTAATCTGAAACGAAATGTGTATGGTTCTTGAGAAGCGACGCTTCAAATGGGAACAACATCTCGCGATCTAAACCATTGTTCATCGGCCACGTTGATATTCATTTTACAAATGTAAACGAAATCACCCTTCGTAGGTAGACGGTGGATCTACCAATAGAGATATTCGTGGCGTGTCATTTATATTTTCGTTGGGGACTGCGGCCGATTCTAAGCGCGTATAAATCACGCAGCGGCGCAGATACGGAAGCAGGATCGATTTGTCAAGAAGTGTACGCGAACCGGTCGTTAATCGACCGAACGGCTCCAAAATCGTTCCGCCGGCTCTCGGTCGCCCGCGGGGATCGCAATCAGGCTGCCTGTTGGTCGTCGGCCAACACGAGAGATTTACGTTCAACACGAATGAAAAACTTCCATCGAGTCTTTTTTCAAATTCCACGACGCACCTCGCGGATGTCTCGCTAATGAACTATAATTCGAGAACTATAAAACGTCCCACAATTAGCGTACAAATTTTGTCGAGCGACCATCCGGTCTCTAGGTTTTGCTATCATTCCTTTTCCATGAATTAACGACGCGCCATTTACCGGGGACATCGATTAAACGCTCAACGAAGTAATATAACCATCGATTTGTCCACGCATCCGCACGATCCTGTTCCCAGGACGTGAACTTATATACCTACTTACGCACGTACATAGAAATAAAGTCCCCGAGGCTTCTATATCGTTCGATGTCTCAGGGATTCTGCGCGTTTCCGCGTTCCCACACGTGTGAATTCAATCTATATTGCTACCCGTGACTCGTTAATTCCACGAGGAATCTCCATAATTCGCCGCAAGTGCAGAACGGATCGACATTATTAATTATTTCTCTGAGAGAAAGGCGAAAGTCATCGATTAATCCCGGGCCAACAAAACTGCCCTCGTTGACGCGGCAGGGGAGCCAGCCGAGTATTCACGTTTACAACGTAGATTTACGCTCACCGTGGAACTTATTGGTCAGGTGTACGCGGCCAGAGACGGACACGCAGCCAAGGAAACACACAGGTGTACCGCATCGCGAGTATGCAAATGAAGGAAAAGAGGGGAGGAAGAAACTGTCGCCCCGGTTTGGGCAATGCCTCGCGAGCTTGTCCTCTACCCCCTTCTACGACTCCTTCGTCTTCTTCTTCTCCTCGTCTCCGCTTGCTCAGCCTTTAGACTGGCTTTGGGCCGCCTTTAGGTCGTGTGTGAACCCGCTGCGCGGACCGCATACCAATCTCCTCGATCGTCTCCTCCTTTTCTTTTATCCGCACCAGCAGAATCGTTCCTCTTCGTCCTCTTCGTCTTCTTCCATCGCTAGTTAGCCCGTGTACGAGTCGCTGCCGTCGTGTCTCCCGAACCACGTTTTCTGTTCCCTGTACAGGCCTCGATTCTTCGCCGCGACCTCGCGTGCACGTACACCGATATCAACTTGTGACTGTGTGTAAAGTTAGGGAAGGGGAATGTGTGTACGTATTGTACGTCGGCGAATTTTAGAGGTAATTTTTGAATGAAGAATGCGCTATCGTTCCTGCTTGAAATATGGCCATTATTCCCGGGTGTGTTCAGAGGAGATTGTAATACGAATGTTTAGTGGAACCATTTTATGGCCGCAAGAATTATGGCGATAGGATATTAAGAATTTTTTCGCTGGCTTCTGTGAATTATGGAACGTTCCGATATTTTGTGCTGCATCGTGTTACAGGGTTTAATAATCTGCGTAAAAGTGGAACATTGTGATACTTGTATAAATATACGATAGAATAACAAGATGAGCTATTGTATATCTGCATTCTACGTGGAATCAACCATTCTATTTTATAAAGCCTGCAATTTTACAGACTTTATCTTTCACATAGTACGGAATTAATCCCTCGATGCAGAATTTACGATGGAATTAAAAAAAATTTCATTCGAATCTCACTCATCGAATATACACCGATTAAAATAAAATCCTCCAAGTTTTACTTTATAGTTTTACTTTCAGAATCCATCAATCGTTCTCTCTTCTAATACAACTCCAAAATTCATACCATCTATATATGTTTTTAATAATACGAAATTTACCCCTCGACATAGCACTAACGATTAAGCGAAAAACTTCATTCGAATCTCCATATACGCACTGATCAAAAGAGAATCAATTTACATCATCTTGAAATCAACGAAATTACTCTCCAATCCGTTGACATCAAACGAATCTGCAGCACGCCATTGCACACTTTCATCTGGGAAACAGACGACGCTCAAGAGACATCATTCTACTTCAAGATGTCCAACAGTCTCACTCGAGACACCTGTGCATCTAGAATTCTATTCTTCCAATATCTCTCGTACGAAATACTTCCATTCGTTTCCAAGCTCATCTTATAGCCATCCATATACACAGAGAAGAACGAACTCGCGTACGTGTAAATGGGCGCGAGAGTCGAGCCCGCTCGTCGAGCAGGCATTTAACGCGAAGAATGCCAGGTTCCCCGCGATATGCAGGTAGAGGTACCAGCATACAGCACAACCATCAGTATCACGAGGTACTGACTCCTCGCGAAGCTCCTCCTTTGAGCGTCTCGAAGCGAGGAAAGAGGCTGGTCGCGACATCGTACGAAGGCTTCTTGGCCTTGTGCCCCTGCGAACAGTGGCTACCACCGGCTGCAAGAGGATTCTCTACGTCCTCTGTCGCTCGAGGATCCCCCCACAACTCTTTCTTCCTTCCCTTTCTGGCCGCGTGTCCGCTTCCTCCTCACGGACGTTCGTTTTTTTCTCTCCTTCCGCGCTGCCGGTCCTCTCGCTCTACGGTTCTCGTCGGGGACAACGCGAGATTTATTAGCCAGCCGGCTAATTGGGAACCGAGGACGCAGGAAAGGATTCCAGAACGAAACTTCCCCTTCGGCGCTCGCTGGAATTTTCAAGGGGACGTGGAACAACCCTCTTCTACGTTGGCCCGCCGTCAGATGAATCGTTCCTTCCGAAGTATAAGAGGAGAGGGAATAAGTCTGCGAATTTATCGCATCGCGACGCCTGACCTCGAGACCCCCGATTGTTGCGGCGAGATTTAGGGTCAAGGGTAAACCACGGCCAGGCGGTGCTCGAAAGCGATCAAAAGTCGGAATTCCACAAGGATTCAGGGACCTCGTCCGCGCCTTGCGTTCCTGGGAAATCGCTTTCGAAAGTAATTGAACGGAGGAGCTGTTGGAATGCAGCTTTTGGGAGGAACGGAGCGCTGGAATTCCATTGCAAACCGTCTTATAGCGAGAGAATCGAATTTATCGCGACGCGCCGCTGAAAGGTGAGTCTGTTTAAAGGTGATGTTCGGAATAGGTAAGGCAGGGTTATTCGAATAAGAAGGATGCTTCAACCGAGCTAAGTAATTTGCCTTGTAATTCGCCAAATTCCACTGATCTATATGACCCAAAATGGATGTTACATCGATGTCGATAGGTATTATTAATTAGATAGAAGTATGTTAGAGGTTAATTAGAGGTTAATTAGGTAGGTATTAGATAGTTTCGACTTTAGAATTCGAGTTTTAGATTTTTTATATTAAAATATAGATAGATGTTAAAATTTAGATAGTTTAGATTAGTCAATATTTGGCTATGGTATCTAATATAATTTTACTCGATCTTTTGTGTATTCCATGCTCTTTGCAAATAAAGTATAATAAAGGAAAAACATATCTGAAGAGATACGAACGCAAAGAAGTGAGGAGAACAGTAGATTTTCATAAAGCAACCTTTGGAGAATGGTTTGTGATTGGCATTGTGTTACCGTTAAGTATGGAGTTACGAATGCGCCGAGATGATACAGTACAATGAATAATAATATATCGCAACGATTTTACGTAAGGAACTTTCACGAAATAAATCGGCGTAATAGTCGTGTAGATCTGAACCGAAATTTGAACACAGAGGCTCGTTCGAATGTGTACACCCTTCGAAACACATTTTTGGAGGAGAAAGATAAAAGAAATAAAACGATTAAATATTGGGTAGACTGTAGATACGACTACTTTGTATATAATTAATGTTACTAATATTTTCGATACGTTCAAGTGGCTGACAAAAACAGGTATTTGATCCTAAAATAAAATACAAACATGCAAAAATAAAATTTGATCGGTGAATTAGTTTGCAATGTATTGAATTCGAAAATTGCTCTTCTATAACAGAGAAAAACTCGTGATTTATCACATTCGCTTCTTCCAAAACCAATACGATCTTCCTTCCATACCAAATGCGCAGTTCATACACAGAACACTACATTCGCAAAATCTCATAACAAAATCCTCAATTTGTCGCTATATGCTCAACTGCACGTTTGAAATATATTTTAATTTCAAATTTTCCATACCGAGTGTTTATGGAAAGACATAAAGCCGAGACGAGGGTCGTCGAAAGAAAGAAAGTAGAAAGCCTCGCGGAATAAATCGACAAAAGACATAAACCATTCACGGCTTCCCGGATCGGTGGCGGGCGTGCTGGAGGTTCGTTTCTGCTTAGTACGCGTCCTCACGTACCGCTCGTTCGATCTTTTCCGCGAAACCAAAGACACGTCGCCTGACATAGAGAAGGAGAAGGCGTTCTATTCGGCGTACGTAAGTACGTACGTGTAGTTACCGAGCCACACGATCGACGTGTACACGTCTACCATCGACGAGCGCCACGATGCGATGGAACGACAGTCAACGCCAGATAGAGGCTCCTCAACCGCTTCTACGTGCCCGCTACGGCTTCTGTCCATCCTTTTCGGCTCCCGGCAAATACGCCTTATTTCCACGTTGTGATGCTCTGATCCATTACTAAGATGGTAAAAATGCCGACTCACCGTGACTACAAATGTAGATAAATTGATTCTGAAATCTGTAGACAAACTACAAGACGTTGTTCTCAGTTTCTATCATAAAATTAGCTGAAGTCTTGATGCTTTTATAGCCTGGCTTATCACACCTAACGCTGTTAGGTACGCTTCACACTGTTATACTTAACACTGCAAACACTTACGTCTAATACTGTTTGAGGCTTCCGGACCGTAAACCGTATCCAACAGAAAGCTATTTCCGATATTTCGCTAACATTGTAGATAACTTCACGAGATCTTGAAATTTCTAACTAAATAGCAATCCAGTTAAGATTTTGAATGAACGCGTTATGCGATATAATTATAATACTATAACTACTATATACTACGATATAATTATAATTATAATTATAATAATCGATGAAGATGTACCAACATATATGCCGGCAATTACAAACTAACTATCTAACTCATGATCTAACTCGTTTATTTTCTTCTATTAATTTTAGAAGATCGTTTCAGATTATTGTAGTATAAATAAACGCAAGGTGAAATAAGTGATAAACTCCTTTTCTTTTTAGATTCTCGACTCGGGCCGCTTTCATAATCACCGACACATATGTCTGATTTATATTTCTAATAACACAATGCACACCATCGTGCTATCCCGTTATTGCATACTTGTCTGCGTTGCATCATTAGATATATGGATTTGTCGAATGACACGATATTGCTGGTGCAAAATCACATTACCATAACGCGTCTGAAATCAAGTTTAAGAAACACGCGTGCGGAGAACCCTCGTAACGATTAATGTCGCGAAGCCACAGAAAATTAATTAATTGATCCTGGAACCGCATCTTACGGAATAATATCCGACTTAATGAATTTCCTACGCCCACGAAACCGGACGACCCACGTCCATGGCTGGATCGATCGATGATCGAGACCGCCGGTGGTCAGATCGTGACTTTTACCCGCGATCCATCCGATAATTTATTACACGCCTGTGCGAGGACGCGGCCGCGCTCTTTAAACGCGTCCGAACAAAACGAAGCCCGTTGTTTTGCTCGGTGAAAGGCGAAAGGGGAAATTCGCACGTAACGCAGTTTTCTGCGGAACACCCACGCAAATTCCTAGACGCTTCGTTTGTATATACTTCGTTCGTCGTATTGTGACAGAGTGGTGAGTGGGTACTTTCCTCGATGGTGGAACAAGGAAATGCAAATTTTAGAACTTAGATGCGATGTATGCTGTGATGAACATAGGCATAATGGATAGGAATACATAAATAGGAATGCAGTGGCTCGCGAAAGTGTTTGAATACTTAATGTAGAAACCTTTTATGAATATTATCTTTATGAAAACATTTGGAAAGTTCATGGAAACTCTAATGAGACCAAACTATCGCGATTACTGTGTGTATTGATAAAATCTGAAACGAATTTAAAAATGCATATACTAGAGATTAAAAGATATTCATTGCAGGCATGCAATTCGCAAGAATCGTGAATTTTCCAAAAACTTCGTATAATACAAATAATATGTTAGTAAAAATTCGAGGATAAAAATTGGAAAGGTTAAGTGACCTGACAGATAGTAAGAAAGACACATTTCCTCTATTGAGTGCTCCTAATCCATTTCTCCCGACCTTTCGCGGAAGTGCAAAATTCTCGGGGCCGATCTGGACAGTACAAAGAGCACCGTTGTAGCCAATCCTCGTCGAGCCGGGTGTCTCGTGCTAAATGTAAAGTCGGCTCACTCGTCGCTGCCACTACCTAGAGCAGATGAGCGCTAATTGGTGTTAATTGGTGGCTCGCTTGGGGCCCGTCGTTCCCACGCCCGCGACTTTCATGCTCGCCTTTTTTTCTCTCGCACCTCGTACATATATTCTAATTCGTTCGTCCGTCGCGTTCACTTCCACACGTCGCGGCATCCAGCCGGTTCTTTGTGCCTTTGCAGCTCGCGAACCGTCCGACGTTTCTTCATTGTCCAGCCGTCTTAATCGATATGAGTCAGCGCGTGGATTACGATCAGATAAAATTTCTATTATTCTGACATTTTCGTGGCGTACGGATCGAAACGTTTCTCTTCTTTCTTTCTCTCTCTCTCTCTTTCTCTCTCTCCCTCTCTCTCTCTTTTTTCCTTTCTTCAACGGGACAGCTGATGGAAGAGGGAACGAATGGAACGATGAATTTCGAAACCTTAAAGGAGAACGATCCGATCGATGGTAAATAGAAAATGACAGCTGAACAGATTCGAGTTATTCTTCGAGCAAGATGGATCGGCTGCTCAAGGCCGTTTTTCGGATTATATCACACAGCATCGTTTAGCTACTCCATCATTCTACCCTTTTGTCTTTTTGCTTTTAGCGCTCCTTCCGTTGTACCCTTCCTGTCAAAGAAGCTTTTAGAGTAATCGTAAGCAGCTACTAATTTTAGAATAACAGTTACTGTTTTCTGGCAGTCGGGTTCTCTTATATAGCCGAGTTATTTGAATTCAAACAACTTGACGTGGAATGATTTGATTTAATGAGAAGGATAAATGGAAATTTTAAGTCAAGAAACAACAGGTTCACACTTGTAAAATAATTTCAAGCTGCTTGGATTCGATAACTTGACTAATTTGAATTAAACTCAAAGAATAACTCGCACTTTGAACTGTATCAAATATTCTTTGAAATTCGCGACTTTCAACGGTTAGTGGGAGAAAATATGGTAGTTTCGCATCATACAGACAATATCGTACTTTTACTCGTACTTTAATATTTTTATTAATTTAATATATTCTTTATAAATATTATATACTTTTTATCGCTTATCGCTGTAAGTCGAAACGAATACAAGCAATTAGTTTGTTTAGCTTTACTTCAACCATAAAAAGAAATAATCTTCACTTTACCATGAAACGATATATATTATTACACAGCAACCAACGTTTATTAATTTCAATGTCTTTAAGAAATTCAAAAAAATCGGCTAATAACTTTTAAAGACACACTTTCACACAATCCTAACTGTATCGAGAGAAAGAAAAAAAACCAGCAACCGGAATTCGTTTCAAAGGTTTATCTCTCGTGGGTGACTGAAAATCACTGGGAATCACCGTCGAACAGGTTGCACGATCGTTCGCTGCCAAATCGGTCGAAGCTGAGCAAAAACGTGGAGTTTCCAACGGTGGAAGTGTCGCGCCGCTTTAGGAAGCGATTTGTCCGCAAGAAAGGCGCGCGACATTAGCCGCGTTATCTAAGTATTTGGGTTGCCAGCGGGGGAGAATGTTTTCGCTAATTTGTCGATCGACAGTTCAGTCACGATCGAGCGGTTAGCCGGTCATATTGAATAGGTCCTGGACAGAAAAGGAAATCGATCAACGAGGGGAAACAACACGGTTCCCACATGTATCGTGACACGGAACGCTTCTTTCTAGCGTGGAACCCCGCGTGGCGTACCACTGGCTCGCTAATCGAAAAGTAGGCTCCAGAAGAGAAATAAGAGAAAGAAAAAGAGTGGATCGTTGAAAAGCACGGAAGATATCTATTATTCGGCGTCGTTTGTTATCCTCGGGTCTCAATGCGGCGGAACGGCAACTCGCAGCTTATTTTTCACTTTCCACCGGTTCCATCGACTCAGCCACCCCCGTGGTCTGAGTGATCACGCGAAACACCTGCGGTTCTAATTAAAAAGTCGAACGAAGAGCTACAGAGCTTGGACTCGTCCTTTCTCTCATTGTCTACCAGCGAGGATCCAACCGAGTTCATTAAACCGCGCGCACACACGAGCGAGCACACGCGAGATCGCCGATGCGCTGATCCTTTTTTATTTATTTTTTTTTTCTCCTCCACGAGACCGGTTCCATCGGGAACGCTTCCAGCTTTCTATCGTACAACCCAGACCCCTGGACACCCCTTTGGGATCCGTTGCTGGTCGCGTTTGCTGCTGCTGCTGCCGTTTCTGTCTCTGCTTCAGCAGCCTCCGGACGAACAGATAGCCGCTGTCTTCCGCGACAGCGCGATTGGAATTTATTTATTGCATTAGCCGACCGTCACTCACGGGCCTTGATTGGTGGTACCAATCAGGTACGGCCGTTGGAGGAGAGGCAACGTTGGTCAAAGAATCGGTAGACCAACGAACGCACGCAAACTCTCTCTGTGGCTGTAATTATTCTGATTTGTGGCGACACATTGAACACAGGTGTCACGGGTGAAAAATACGCCGGTGCTCTGATTACAACGACGATCGGTAATTATCGGAGACACGGTGGCCACCTTTTGATGGAACATTTGTTTTAATCCCTGCTGGTTGTGTTGCATCCCCGGTGGTCGGACGTCGCGTCCTCCTCCTCGGGTAGCTCGGCTACTTTTTTACTAGATTATCGATGAGCTCTCAAGGTGTCTCGGTATGGTGGAGGGATGATTGAATGTTGCGTTTAATCTTTCGTAGACGTTCAACATTCGAGTTCGGCTCGACGCCAATCAAAAGATATTGATGGAACGTACGAACGTATGTATATATGTGTAGATTGATCGGACACATATGAATCGTAAACTGGGTGATTTAGGAATGATTTATCCGTGATCGATGATCGTATGCCCGAAGATACGATGAAAATAGCGGAATTAAATTTATAAAGTATCTGGAGATGGGAAACGGAAGTAAAAAATTGATAATCCTATTGTGGCGTAATACGGGAGGTTACCGAGGGTCAGGAAGCCCTGTGTTAAATTTGCAAAAGTGCATCTCGGAAGGTTCCACTTAGAGGCCACACTGGCTAAGGAATTATTCAAGCTGACCAAGGGTTAATTGCTGGCTTCATCAAACCACCTCTCTTCCTCTTTCGAAGCAGCCCTAGACAAGCGTGACGTCATCTTTCCGTATTCGATTCGCGTTTGCCGGAACACGACTATTCAGCATATACTGGTTACAAAATACGTATAAAGTAACATAACGTAAAATGCAGTGTAAAATATGAATAATATAAGGTACAAGGCTATAACGTAAAAGAAAGTAAAAACCGGGTATAGAATAAACTAAAAGATATGAAAGGAGAAATAATTTTAATTTACAATTTATGTTTTTGAAAATTATTTATTCGTATAGTAAAATAGTAAAGTATAGCAGAACAAAGTAAAACGGGAAATATAAATAAAGGATTACTTTTAACTCATAATTGCTAATTTCCAAGAGCTCTGGGAAATTTCCCAGAATTCCTAAAATCCTTAGTTAGAAGATTCCCAGCCTCGTTATCGAATTTTTTTCTTGGCTCACAGAGGCAATTCACGCTGATCCTGCAAGCAAGAGACGAAGCGAGCACAGGCGTGATCGAGGAAGCGAGTTTCAGCGGCATTGTCCTGCCAGGACCCACGTGGCACACTCTCAATCATGAAGGAAGAAACGCTCATCTAGCTTATCGCGTTCGGGTCCAGTGCGCGGACCATTATTACAACGCGACCTGCACGAAGTTCTGCAGGCCGAGGAACGACATATTCGGCCATTACACCTGCGACGAGAATGGCGATAAGGCGTGCATACAGGGTTGGAAAGGCGCCGATTGTGAAATAGGTGAGTCAATTCTCACGTTTCATTTCAACGTATTAACATTGCGAATCTGATTGCATTAAAAAAAAGCTTATCGTTGCTTCTAAAAGAAAGTATCTCAAGCTTAACGTTGAGACAATTGTCATGTCCATTGAACAGTGCAATATTCATTTCTAACAATTGCTTAGTTCCTTCTTTTCCGAAAGAAATTTCGAAAGATCGAAATATCGAAATTTGAGAAAAGGAAGCTAATATCATATCACTTTGCGTTTGCAGCTAGGAATATTATTCGTAACATTTTAAACTCGCATAAATTTAATTCTAATGACTTTATCAATATCTACTATATATCAGCCCTTTGTTATCACATTTTGAATGACCACTATGGAAATTTTGAACACCTGGAACTAGTATATCCGCTTTGTATTTAGGACAAAGAATTCACACTTTAGATTCTTAGAAATTTAATTCTAAATACTCTGCTGATATTAGCTTCTTCTTCCTGATTTCAAATTTTAGTATTATTTTAGCAGTATTTAAAAAAGTGGGACTGACGTTAATTCACTTCGACATTAGCGTTCGTAGCTGTTTTAGAGTAGACATTTCAAGATGCACGTACATAAATATCCATATACGATTATTTTATGCAGAGAGCGAATGTCCGGAAGATTTTCGCTTTCCCCTTCGCGGTTTGACACGGCTTGACAAGCACGCTGGGAAACATACATACGATCGGTTCCATGGATTGCTGGATAGGCATTTATAGCCAGAGAGAAGCGTAATTGTTTTTCGGTTCCGAATACACCGTACACAGAAACGGTCAGTTTCTCGGTTATATTTATTGCAAAGAGGCGGCGAAGCTACGTGTCTAATTAATCAAATGTACCTCGAGGAAGCACGGAAAAGTTACTTAGCTGCGAGTCGCATCGGTATCTCCGATTAAACGGTTGTATTCGACTTAAAGAATCGTTCATACGTATATACCATCTTACCCGTTAGGAATAATTATTATCGTGAATTAGGATCTAAAGCCGCCACTATTTTATCCCATCGTCTTTGCTAATCGAACGCACGTTTTCATCGTGAAAAGCCAAGGAAAAGAAGAATTTATGTATATTTCTCCGCTCAGAATTCGAATTTATCGATTTATGGTGATTCGCTTTAACTGTATTTGCTTTAGAGAAGTTTTGATTAGCCGACCAAGTTGATCGACCTTAACCGTTTCACGGTTAACCTAAGAGAGACTCAAGCAAATATAATACATCGGAAATTTCACATCTTAAATGTTGCCATTAAATTGGATTTTCATGTAAAATCATATCTTTATGAACGCAGATAAACAATTTCAAAATACATATAAAAATTATAAATTTCATAACGAATATTTTACTTTGGACTGTCCGCATACTTTTCAATATTACACGTCCCCTGTATATTTCCATAATTATAGTATTCATGTCTCCTAAAAAATTCCACCTATATATCTAATTTCTGTTACTAAAAATGGAAGAAATTTTGTCAACGAAGAAATAATTAATTCCTAAATCGCTCATTTTAAATTCTTCCTAATTTTATTATACCGTTAGAGGGAAAGAATGAAAAATAACTTGTAAAATACTCGATTAAAATTTCCTTTAGAATTTCGAACAAATGGAAAATAATTTAATTGGTTCTCGAATCATTAGGTGCCTAATATAACCGCGGTTTTTTTTGGTTGTAGCGGCAGCCGTCCGTGAGAAAAGCGAGTGGAGCAGAGCGCGAGGCGCGACTACTCGAGACGCGAGGTTTCACGCTTCGAGGATCGATTAATTATTCCCTCAGC
This sequence comes from Bombus impatiens, assembly GCF_000188095.3. Lineage (NCBI taxonomy): Eukaryota > Metazoa > Arthropoda > Insecta > Hymenoptera > Apidae > Bombus > Bombus impatiens. The sequence continues at coordinate 107,135 of NT_177349.1, read as the reverse complement.
CAGACGTGGCGAACAAAAAAAGGCTGGTGGAATCGTTTAGCCGCCAATATCCTGGCAAAGACCTTGCGCGACGCTTCGTTGCATACGTAACGAGATCTTAGCGACGACAAAAGCGTGTTGCTCCGTCGTTTCATGCCAGCTTTTTGCTATGGCTCTGATTTTTATAAAATAGTAATCTACTTTTTCGTCTCCTCCATCCCCTCGATCGTGTGTCGTTCCGCTCGACTCCGATCAACACGTTCTCCTCCTTTGTCTGGTTTTAATGCTTCCGGTAATTGAAAATCGTTCGGTAATTTAATGACTGAGGTTACGAAGGTACATTGTTTTAACGGTGATGGAAAAGGCCGTTTAATTACAGCGCGCTCCGATCTGTTTTCGATCGTTTTCAGAATAATTTATTTTTCCTTGTTTGGCGTTCATTTATCGAAGTGGCCTACTTATAAGTCTATTACAAGTAATAAATAGTCATTTGTAAATTATTTATTAATAGGATTTTTGCTAAGGTGGAGTCGCTAATAGAATTTAAATGTTCATATTAGCCACTAATCAAGAGGATCGATATTACGTTATAATAAAAAGCTCTCCACTAGATATTTCATTGTTGTTGTAACCTCCGAAATATTGCAAAAAATATACCAAAGATATGCTACGTAAATCATCCAGAAGTAAGATCTACCTTGTAACTATAATTCCACCAGGGATAGTCATTTGATTTCCAGAGTTAAGATCATTCTAATCGAGTATTCTAGCAGAAAAATGAAAAAAGTTTCGAAAAGTAGATTTCATGCAGATATGAATCAATCTTAGCTCTCTATATTTCCTACTTTCAACGATAGAGAAATTATCTCCATTTCGAACTTGGAGAAAAAGGAAAGATTCAAAACTGATAAGAGATTGAATAAAAGTTTGGAAAATGTGAAGAGATTTTCGCTAGAGTTCAATGACTAAAAAGATAAGCATCGAGCTGTTAGATGCAAGAAGCTCGTTCCACGTGGAGCTTTTATCGAGACGAAAAGCGCGAGTCTCGCGAGTGTCTGATAGGCAAAGATGCAAACACGCGGCACAGCGAAACACACGAATTATCTCGAAGCGTGCCTTAATGGGCGGACGTTAGACGCATGTCGTACGATCATATAAAGGTAGAGAGCAGCATCACGCCAGATCCCCTAGCACAATGCTGCCCGGGCTAATACGCCAGCTCTTTCTTCGCTGCTTAATCGTTACTTCCGCCTCCACGTGTGTTTATCCGACTTGTGGTACGTTGTATCCCCCCTTCGAGAACATCGTTTTCGAAAGGCACCAGCTATGTAAACGCTTAAATCATCCTCGAATCTCGTAACATTGTTCAAGAAAGTATGGTCCCCTAATGGTCGCTGAAAGAGATTCATATTTCGTATTATAGGAGAACGAAATGATAAAAATTGAACTTTGTGTGTCACTTGATACTTAGAAAGCGTGTTTGATATTCGTAAAGTTAAAAACGTTCAGATTGTTTAATCTTTATTCGTTCTCTGTAAAAATACGTGATTTATGATTAGAAATTAATTTCTTGTGTGTCGCTTAATAATTGGAAATACGTGTTTCATATTCGTAAAGTTAAAAATGTAGAAACTATTTAATCTTTTGTAAGAATATATAATTTATAATTAGAGATTACATTTTTTACTTTATATTTTATCTCATTTTACTTTGCTCGCGTTATTTCAAGTCTTTTGTATATCTCCGTATTATTTCTATATTTTGTTATTGTATAATTGTTCTAATACGAATCGATCTGTTTACGATAATATTGCGAGTTTTAAGTTCTTAGAAAAACGTGTGAAACAGCGTACAGCTGTGATCTTCATAATAGTGAAAAAATTTCCGACCATAGAGAAATAGATCGCAGGAAAATAGTATTTTTATGTATTCAGAATGTAAAAAATGAGAGTAACTCTAATAGTAACTGTTTATAAAGGCTTTTTTTAATTTCCAATTGACCTTCGATAAAGAATTTTAATAAGTCTATTTATTCCTTGTTGCATGAATATATCATTAACTATGTTTATCTAAGCGTCGTTCAAGAATCGTCATATATCTTCCATTTTTTATCTTTCGTTTCATATGCAAATGCCAAGTATAATCGTTCGTTAATTATATATCCATTAAGACCGACTATCTATCCAACGTAGATAACAAAAGGCTCGCAGGATTTTTCGAAAGGCTTAAATGTGCTGGAACAGTTGAAAACGAGCCAGAGAAAGTAGGACGAAGCACTATTAGACTTTTCTGCGGTATAGTAATTAGCAACCGCTGTGATATCGTGTGAAACCGAACTGTTCGGACTTGCGGTGCTCGAGGGCAATAGGAACTGTGACAAGACACTCGTCGAATTCAAAGAATCTCCTAAATTGCTCGTTCAACTTTAACAGAAAACAGTGGCTGCCTCGAAGACGCAGCCGGTTTCCCTTGACACTGTGAACTTTAAGATCTTCTCGTTTGCTTAACGTCTGTTTTAATGCTCCTTTTATCGATGAGATTATGGTCATTCGACTTCGTTAGCTTGAAAGTGCACAGTAAAAGGTTCACATGATTAAACACGACTTTCCATAGCCATGACAGAAATTTCCAAGTTAACATAAGAATTGATGTAAGAATACGTATGCTGGGCTTTGCGAGGTAACAGAATTTTACGACGTATCGAAAGCGATAGAACTCGAATCTATAAAAAAATGTAATTACAATAATTTATGAAGAGACACTTCGATCTTCTCGGCCTCCTTAAAACTTTACAGTGCGAGGCAAACCACTCACGCAATCAAACACATTTTTTTACAGCTGTGATACAATTTTTCCAACTAGTTTAACTTACAAACGTACTTCTGTAGCTAGGCTTCTAAAAACAGAAAACGTTCATTAAAATCGCTAAGAAAGAAGATTAAAGGAATCACCTAGACTCCGGTTCCATAAGAAACATAAATATTTTAAATACTGATCGTGAAATTCATTAAAAAAATTCCACGCAATGATCCACGATAAAAATAATAATAATCTACAGCGAGTTTATGAAAATGAAAAATAATCTATAAAAAAAGACAAATATTCCATGAAGCAAATTGCTAAATTCGTAAACAAGTTCACGATAGATATGTAATAAACGTAACAGTAATCTATATCGAGTCTATCAAAAATAATAGCAGTCTATAAAAAGAGAAATTCCGTTATCTCTGCGGTGGAACGAACCGGGTCGCATCCCCTTGACACGGAATTATTGCGGCGACGGTTTAACGATGCAGGAGGATCATATTATCGGTATCACAATTAGACACGTTCCACTTTCGTCGAACGCAAGGGAAAAAGGAAAGGACAAACGATCCCAATTAGGGACTATCGGTGGAAATCGTGTACTCGTGAGACGACGAGCCGGTCGGTCGTTTACGAGAGATGAGAGGAAAGAGAGAGATGGAGAGGTAGAGAACTGGCTCCGGCATTTTTGTCGCGCTGTGAAAGGTCAATACGAGAATTTCACTCGTGCATCGTCTTCACACGAGCTCTATGCACCGACCGCATCATGCAACACACCGTTCCTTGTCGAGAGTACAGCGTATTTCTAGGCTCGTAGCGCGAACGTTCGTTTGCATTTGACCCCTTTTCACCACGATCATAAAATCCTTCCATACTGCTCTTTTACGAGGATCAGAAGCGTTAGAAGGAAGCGTTGGAAGGAATACCGCATTTAATATAACGCAGAATCGCCGTGAAATTAAATGCTGCGTTAAACACGAACTCTTGACTTCGTTAATTGCTTTGAGACACAAAGTTTGATCAAGTCGAAGAGTATCGATATTATTTATTACGTCATCTACTCCGTCGTTAGGAATTGGAAAGTTTAGTTGAAACAGATGATGTTCTGCGTAGAAAGTTTAATTTATAGGAAAATTAACCGATATGTAAATTTACAGTAAGTGTGGCTGGTGGGTGAAATGTACATATGAGAGTGCGCTTTTATGCACAGTTTTTGTGTTATTTGACGGATGATGAATTGTACAGTATCGCGGCTAATAGCGCAAGATAAGCTAAATGTTGATCGTTTTATGGAGAGATAATCGGTCGTTGGTGGCAAAGGTAAAACGGTTGAAGCGGTTGTGCGTGAAAGTCGTGAACCTTCACCTGTAATCCGATTCTTCGCGCATCTGTTCTGTTCACCAGATCGGGGGAATACAAAAATAAAGAAACCACGGTGTACGAAGATGAATTGCGCGGGTTAATTCGCCTACTGCCGGCGGATTAGCAAAAAATTCCACAGACGTGTAACTGTAGACGTTCCCGGGTAGATTTATAGAGCCTGAACAACGAGAGAACGGTACTGTACGCGAAGCGTTGTTAATGTCGAGGATCCTACATGCGAAACGGTGTACTTCGACGAGATAGCCACGGTGAAAGCTCTGTTAATTGCTTTTCGCACGACCAACTTGCCAAATTCGTCAAAATTTTACGACTCGCGTTCAATTAACATGTTTCCTGCCGCTCTTTATCCAAGAAATCCGACCATTACAGACCGTGCGCAAATTTTAAGCATTTTACGCAATATGATATGCGTTGTTGCAACAGTAAAGCACGTATAGTTTGTTACTTTTTGTACGATATATTATACACAAGCATCTTTGTTAGATTTTATTTAGTTTAATTGTCACGAAATCGTTACAACTTGATACGGCAAAAGAGAAACACAATTCAAAAAACTCACCAGAAAAATCTATATCAATTGAAAATGAAAACTCGCTACAAGAAGGTTCTGTACAAATTGAGAATGATAAATATGTTTGCAGCTATTGAAGAACTAATACCTTTGGATCGTGTCAGTTTTGAAGTTAAGGTGCGATATGTGACACTGATTCATCTCGCACGTCGGTCCCGTATTCTGTGACTGCTAGTGAACGTGTTTTACCACTGTTTTTTCGTCATTTATACGAATTATGCAACTTCCTTCTTATAAAAAAAACTCATCTAAACTCATAGAACTAAATCTTTATATTACTCGTAATGATCAAATATCGTCTAAATCTCCAAACAAAAAATTTAGGGATTTACATACATGTAGAATCTCTACTAAACTATTACTATTAACTGAAGTATGAAGAATCATCACAAACGTTAGAAAACTTCCACTAATCAAAGTTACCCTAACTAGCCATGTATTCTTCCATAAAACTGATCCACGAAAAACATTCGAACCGAAACAAACCAGACGAAGTCGTGGCGCATTCATCACGGTAGATTTACTCGATTTGCTCGATTTCACGGGCAGACGAGCGCAATTAGCGCACTATACCGTGTTGCAGTCGATCGAATTCCCAGGCATATCCCCAGTAATCGACTTGCCTAAACGAAGCGCGAATCGTCGGTCACGAGAGCGCGATCCTCTTTCTCTTTCAACCCTCGCGCACCTGTTGCGTCGCTGATGAAGAAAAAGAGGGCTCTACGGTGAGTTCATCTAACCACCGTAGATCGAGCACACTCGCTTCTTCCCTTGATCTCTGCGCCGTAATTGCCCAGGCGCGAGTTGCCCGCGAGGGAAATCTTGGCGTTCCCATCTTCCACGCAACAATTGGAAGCCGGATAGCACGGAATCGATCGGCGCTCAGTGGATGCAAGAAAACGGCCGGATGGATCATTACGTGGATCCGACGGGCCACGAACGTCACGCTGCAGTCGCATAAATATACGTAAACGTTCGTTGTCCGCGCGAGAACGAGAAAGCTCGGCCATTAATCATTAAAGATTCTGCGAGCCAGTGTGAGTCCTTCGTTTATATACGTTCTTCCGTACGTGCGAATGTATGCACACGTATACCTATCTTGAACAGGTTAAAATATGCAGCTGCACGTCGTGATTGGTGTACCCTGTGGTTAAGGTTGAAAAATAGCTGTTAGCCGCGTGTAAGCGTAAGATGTCCTAGATTTAAGCAGACACCGGTTGACAGAGGGTTTGCCAATCGCGTACGAAGCGTTTAAGTAGCAGTTGCTGCGTGAAAAATAAATAAACTCTGAAATATCATCGTCAATGTATGTTATTATAGATGATAATTAATTTGAGATATCTACTCTCACGGCTCTATCAATTCTTCGGATAAAATAATTATCTCTAGTAGTAATCTCTATTAATAACAATAGTGATTGGAATTACTATCTATATAGGATTCCATATATTAAATGCTATCTGTCTACTTTATAGCTATTCGTCATCCCGTTCGAAAATCGTTGGTAAAGGCGAATCAAATTCATCGAAACGACATCGAAGCGATTATCACTCAGCTATTTCTTCATAGAATATATATAGCGTAGTGGAGAGTCGGTGTAACATGCGATTCCTCCTCCGGTTCGAGGGGCCACGGTTAACGGTAAAGAGTCAGCAAGAGTCGGCTAAAAGTCGTGCGGATACGTGTGTGCACACGCGTGTGTCGCCACGGCGTGAGTTTTCGTTTCACGGTCAGAAGGATAATCCTTCTCTCTGTCACTTCTCATCCGTCTTTCTGTCCCCCCGGCTAATTGAGTTGCTCCGGCTCCGGCCACGGATCTCTGTCACGTTTCATTTTCTCCCGTCTCCGTTTCACCGTCAGCGTCCGAACGACGGAACTGTCGTTTCCACGGATACGGTGTACGTCTGTTCGACCGTGGATGAAATTGGATTTCGTCATTCTTACCACCTGTAAGAAGGAGAATTCGTACCTGTTATATCCCGCCATCCGTCCTCTTCCTCCACTCTTTCGTCTCTTTTCTCTCCTTCCATCTTTTCATCAGATGGAAGGACACGCCGATGATTCCCAGAGGAGATATATGAAACGTCGGTGAGCGTATAATCCGGCGGGTGAACGCGACCGCGGAAAATAATCCGACACTTATGCCTTCGTGACCGTGGGCGGATTAATCGTTTGTGTTTTAACTTTCATTCACGGACACCTTTTGTACCGAGTTATGGAGCGCCGGTTATTGTTCGTCACGACGAGATTATTCCTTTGGAAAGTCCCTTGAATTATGGCTGCCGGTGGCTCTTCTTTTTCTACGTTATTGAAATCCCGGTATGCGACGCTCGAAAGAACCGGGGAAACAGATGGATGGAAATAAAATAGCTTCGCGATACTGTATTCGTGGATTGTAATAAGGAGATACATGGTTTTTTATTGTAAGTAGCTTGATAAAGGAATTGGGGAAGCTGGAATGTTGGATTTTTAAACAGCACACAAGTGGAGGTAGATTAGAGTTGGTATAGTTATGGTGCCATTATGTGTGTTATGTAAAACATTGTTAAATCTTCTTAGAAATAATGAAACATAACTATCGTGATTATATTGGCAAGAATTGAAACGAATCTGAAAATGTATATAGAAACTACGAGATATATATTGCACAAAGATGGTTAAAATATTTGAACAGTCAACTATTCGCTGTATCAGCAGGCTACGATATTTAGTGAGATCATTTTTGATCTGCGACGGTATCTACACACTAGAAGCGACTAAGCTACAGAAACCACCATGTACACCACCCGCTATGATAATTAAACCTGTGAATTTTTATGCATCTATAAGAAATGCAAGGATGCAAAGATGCACGTCCAAAATAAACCACTCGTTATAATATTCAGAGAGGAGACAAATATTTATCTAGATTTCCATTCTGTTAGTCATATTCGCAAAAATACAAATTTCCATACACATTCGTACTCTGATAGTAATAAAAAGGAAACTAAATAGTATATCGAACTAACCATCGCTCAAACTATTTTTCAGCCGTCTGCAAGGAGGGTTGCCACCCCGTGCACGGCCACTGCAACGTGAGCGGCGAGTGCAAGTGCCGACACGGATGGCGCGGTGAACTCTGTGACCAATGCACCCCGTATCCAGGTTGCAAGCACGGATACTGCAACGGTTCCAGCTGGCAGTGTATCTGCGACACGAACTGGGGTGGTATTCTCTGCGACCAAGATCTCAATTATTGCGGCACGCACGAACCCTGTCAAAACGGTGGGACGTGTGAAAATACGGCGCCGGATCAGTACAAGTGCACCTGTCCCGAAGGATTCTCAGGACCAACCTGCGAAAAAGTCGACAATCCGTGCGCCTCCAATCCTTGTGCCAATGGAGCGACCTGCAGAGAACTTGGGGAGAGCGCTCACTGTGAATGTGCTCCTGGATTCTCCGGGCCTTACTGCGGCACGGATATCGACGAATGTGCGTCTCAACCTTGCCAAAATGGAGGCACTTGCGTCGATGGAAAGAACGAATTTGTGTGCAACTGTCCAACAGCCTGGCAAGGTATTCTTTGTCAGTTCGACGTGGACGAATGTGCTCTGAAGGAGTCTCCGTGCAAAAATTCGCTGACTTGCGTGAACCTTGCTGGTGACTACAAGTGAGTATGATTTTTATTGTACTTTGTTTGATTCTTATATAGAACTTGGAACGTTGACGTAAGTTCTGTTTCTAGTACAGATAATTTTAGAATTATTACAAACTTAATAACGCATGAATTAGATACCTGATCTAATATCAGGGCAATATCGAAGTTTTCACATTTTATGCTCGAAAGTTAGACTAATTTCATTTCTTCCGAACTTTCACAATTTTACGTCAGATAGATTAATCAAACAACTTATAGTTGCTCTTAATATTTCAAACTTCTCAACTAAAAGAATCAACATGTATTGTCCATATTTATTGACAAACTATATTTTCCTTGAGAAGTTCGAAACATGGACAATATTATTGATCGCCTAAGGAAACCTTATGAATTGTAAAACTTATCGTAAAATTTCATTTGTCTTATTACTAAACCTGTTGCTGTTACGCAACAGAATGTATTTAACTTGCAAAATTTCACCAATAATATTAGTACAACTGTACAAGCCAACACAATAGTGTAATCCTCTGCAAATATTCACATAAATAACTCTCCTCTCCAACAACTTTGAAAGAAAAATACTAACATTTATAGTTTATTACTAATTTTTCTCGATCATTAACTCAATCCTATTGGTCTGATCTCAGATGTCGCTGCAGGAGTGGTTTCACAGGGAAGAACTGCACGAAGAACATCAACGACTGCATCGGCCAATGTCAACACGGGGCACTATGCATCGACCTGGTCGACGACTACCATTGCAGCTGCACCGCAGGATATTCGGGCAAAGATTGCGACGTGGATATCGATGAGTGTGCCTCGAAACCCTGTCAAAACGGCGGAGAATGTAGAGACCTGGTGAACTCTTACGAGTGCGTTTGCCCAGTTGGTTTCACCGGATTCCAATGCGAGATCGACAGAGATCACTGCAGTCCGAATCCATGCAGAAATTCCGCACCCTGCTTCAACACGCAAACGGATTACTACTGTCACTGTCCCGAACAATGGCAGGGGAAAAACTGCTCCGAGCCAGCAGCTCACAATCCACAATTTGGCGTTATGGATGAAGAATCTGGCTGTGGTAGCGAAGGTACGCCTTGTGGAGGCAGAGGCAAATGTACTGGCGGAAGGTGTATTTGCGATGCTGGTTACACCGGGATGCATTGCCACGAGAATATCAACGACTGCAGAGGAAGTCCTTGCTTGAATGGTGGAACATGCGTCGATCTGGTTAACTCGTTCCAGTGCATCTGTAGGGAGGGATGGACTGGAGATCTGTGTGACCAAGGTCAGTGATTACGTTCAATTCTTTTGGTTTCGTTCGAAGTTACAATGTCTTTATATTACTATAATAAAGTACAAATGTGAATATGAAAAAATGATCGAGAATCGATAAGAGTTCAATGTATAAAATATCAAAAATGAATTATATATATACAAATTAAAAACTATACATAACATATATTCGTTATCGGTCTATGAAAATGTAAATTTATATAGGCATTCATAGTTTAATGATTACAATTATTAATATTCGTGTCGATTAATTGTCAATCTTTACGATTCTATGTATTTTTATCTATTTGTATTTGTATTTGTATCTATGTATTCTATGTATGATTCTATGAATTTTCCAAATATTCGACCTCATATTTATGTCACTGAAAATGATAGATTTATTAAAAAATATTAAAGAAATAAGCGATTTACCAACTAAAATCCAACACGATTGTCTTCCAGACGTGGACGAGTGCACGACAGCTCCCTGTCGCAACAATGGCACTTGCGTGGACGGAGTCGCGGACTTCACCTGCATCTGCAGAGGTGGTTGGAAAGGGAAAACATGCACCCTACGTGCCGGCCACTGCGAACCAGGTACTTGCCGCCACGGTGGAACCTGTCAAGATCGCGGCGACGGATTCACTTGTCATTGTCCTCCAGGATGGGAAGGTGCTGCCTGTCACATAGCATCACCTGCATGCGCGAGTAATCCCTGCGAGAACGGAGCGACCTGCGTGAACACCGCCGATGGCAACTACAGATGCGTCTGTCGCGAAGGTTTCGAAGGACCAAATTGTCGTCGAGACGTGGACGACTGTCAACCTTTGCCATGCTTAAACGGTGGCAAATGCGTAGATGGAATCAACTGGTTTAGGTGCGAATGCGCGCCAGGTTTCACTGGTCCGGACTGTCGAATAAACGTAAACGAATGCGCTAGCGATCCCTGCACAGGCGGATCGACGTGCGTAGACGGTATAGCGAGCTATTCCTGCATCTGTTCGCCAGGAAGGACAGGAGTTCGCTGCGAAATCCGTACCGCGGGCGGTCTAGGATGTCCCGTAGCCAGTTGGGACGACGACTGCAACGTCTGCGAGTGTAGAAACGGGAAGAATCAGTGCAGCAATATCTGGTGTGGTCCTGGAAACTGTCTGAATGGTACATCGTGTCTAGCTCACGAGGTTTGTGTACCTAGTCCAAGCGAGAGTTGTCTGGCCCCATCGTGCCCAGCCTGGGGTGAATGTCGTCCCGTGGAAACCGGAAGACGAGTAGGACCACCTGCTCTGCCCGCGCCGCCTTCCTGTTGGCCTGGACAGGCTACGCCAGGTCCAACCTGCTCTAGACTCACTATTTTGCTTAGAAGAGATACTCTTGCTGCTGGCACGTCCGTTGAGATCCTCTGTAGAAGACTGAGAAAGCTCCTGGCTGACCCAAGGAGGCCACAATCCATTGTTCTTTTGTGTGATCTTAAACCTGGAGATAACGATACAGTGGAAGTGACTATCTTTTCTGAGGCAGCCTCAGATGCGGCTAGAGATCTAGGCGAAGCTCTCAGCAGACCTCTGGGCAGGCCTCTCGCTCTGGCCTCTGTTCTGGAGGTCAAAGTGGAGACGGCCTTGCTCAGTGAACCGAGTTCCGCGAACTCCAGCAGCGCCGGAAGCTACGTGGCCGTTCTTGGCGGAGCCCTGGCGACTGTTCTGGTCCTGGCACTATTTGGTGGATTGTGGTATCTTAGAATGGTCAGACAGAGATCGAGTTTAACTGCAACAACTAGCAGCGAGACTTCGTTGCATCGGCATCGTAGCGATTTGGATGAGAAGTCGAACAATCTTCAGAACGAAGAAAACCTGAGAAGATACGCAAATCCCTTGAAAGACCAGGACCAAGGAGAACCAAGAGTCTCTGTAGTGAGACCTCTGTCTGGAACTTCGCTGGGTGCTTTGGGTACAACAGAGGAAAGCTTGGAGATGGTCTCTGAGGACAGTAGACATCGCTTGCCACCGCTTTATAAACCTCCCAGCGCAGAAGCTAGAAATAATACTGCCAGTTTCACGTACGAGGAAGGACCCCATAAACCATACAGCAAACCCAGACTGCAGGAGCCGACGTATTCCTCTCATCAGCAACCGGGCACCAGCCAGACTTCAGCACCCCATCAAGTACTCACGGTTCACGTGTAATATGATAGAGTCGCAAATGTTCGAAGATATCCACTTCTAAGGAAAGATCTTCTATCATTAGATGACAGAAACAAAGATGAAAAAAGCGGTTGTAAAGGACGTTGTATGAAAAAGCGAAGTGAAAAATGATTATCGAACTGTAATGGGGGTAATTTTAACGAGCAGACTTAAGAATGAATCGCATGATTGTTGCCTCCTATTAAAAGCATGAATCATTAATCACTTTTAGGAAATGAAATTGTGAAAAATTGTGTATTGTATTTTAAAATCAGGATTTCGAGAAACATGTTACGTTATAGATTATTTTTTCTTCCTGGGAAATACAAAACGACGTAGGAGGCTAGAGAAAGAGATTGTATTTCCTTTTTAATAAGATTCTGCTGATTATACATAAGAGATGATTTTTTAACAGAACTTTAAAGATTTATTGCGAAAGAAGCATCGTTCTCTATCTTCCTCCAATGAACCCCTCGCTATTCCACGACAATAATCGACAGTCTACAATTATATATCAGCAACGCCGAGTTGTTTTATCGTTGTACATATGTACATAGCCCGTACTTATTAATTTTGCTAAGCCTGTATCACCTCTGAACGCCGTCGTCCCTATGGCCAGCCTTAAGGTGTAATTATCGACGTGTATCCGCGTTACAATCGTAGGCATTTACACGCGATCCGAAGTCAAGAACATAGCCAAGTGACGGCGAGCAGCCACCGTAGGTTTCGTAGAGCTATAGCATGTAGGCGAATTAATCTGCGTCAACGCAGGCTTCGGACGTTCCATCGGACGATATTATTGTGATACTCATAGAGCGAACGAGAGAAAGAGTGCGAGAGAGAATATCGTGCGTAAGATTTAACCAGCTCCGTGACATCCTCTTGGAAAAATTACGAGTCAATCGGTGTTTCGAATCATGATCCAAGCTCGCTTGTTAATTAAATTTATCGATTAATTAATTCAAACTTACTTCTGCCGTCGATTTTGCTTTCAATCCTAACATTGGTCTTCTTAGAATTTCATCTAAATTTTCAACACGGTATTGCTTTAATTAAATGAAAATTGATTATTTGATCAATAATATTCGTGGATGTACAATTGAGCGAATTAATAAAACGATGTATCTTTTTCTGTATGTAAGGTGTGCGGAGAACTTTTGCGATCGACGAGAAGCGACATAGCATAGCAACGATCGCATGATCCGAGCGATGTATGATGTAAATAGACCCACGTACATAGATCCAGATACTTTCTTGTCCCTCTTTTGGATCTCCCTTACCTATGCCCTCCTATTTTCCCCTATTAGATGTGCAATTTTATTTTTTTTTCTCTCTCTCTCTTAGTATCGTTCCAAGCGTATGACGACGAACGATCAACAACGGGCGCGCGGAACGCGCGTATTACTAGACTTTTATCAACGAAGAGATCGCATAAATTCGTATTAGGCGTACGTAAGTTGTAACGGGAGAAATTTTTATAACAGATAGTTTATTTTATAAAGAAAGCTATATTATTATACAAAATATATAAAAGCGATGAAAAAATATATATATATAAATATATATATATATATTATATTATATTATATTATATTATATTATATTATATTATTTTTTATTTTATTGCCTTGTATTAATTGTTGAGAGATCACGGACAATAGTTCCCCCTAAATCGAAATTCTGCTTATAGTAAGATCGATCGGAAAAACGATCTAGTAGATTTTCTTCTCTCTGTTTCCGATTAACAGAACTAATGTCCTTGGTCCCTGATCTAGATAGCTAATGGATAATCCACGCGTTGTGATCAGTCCCGTGTTAGATAAGCGCGAAGGAAGCGTGAATGAGTGCGTGTAAATAAAATTAAGCTCCTTCCGGTCCCGCAATCATTTCTTTTTTTTTTTTCGTCTAAGGTAGCGACAACGACGATGACGATGACTGCGACTATGACAAACAACGATAATGATGGTGATGATGATGATGATGATGATGATGATGATGAACAAGTTTCAATAAAAAGTACAACCCTTACAACACCGCCTGGTTTTCACTGGTTTATTCTATATACCCGAACGCAACTGGCCGAACGAATTCTCTCACGTGGTGAGAGTCGATGTTCGCGCAAGTTGCATTCAAATCACCGGGAACGCAGAATCGTAGGTAGACGTGCCTTCCGGGAGCAACCGCCACAGGCCAACAAGACGAGAGGCAGAACGGGACAGAACAACGTGTTTGGTTTCGAATCATTTGATCGCATTAAAGAACGAAGAAAAGAAAGTTTCCTTGAAGGCGTGGAAAAGACTTTCTTTGTGTACTTTACGCTTTGTATAGTCGTAGGGAGTAGGGAGAGACTCGACCGTTTTTCTCTTCTGTTCGATCGAATTTATTTCTAATTGCATGGGACATACATTATATGGTTAGATGGTTCTTAAGCACAGATGAAGGTTTCGTACGAACCATAAAGTAGTAAATTTGATCGAGAAAGTCATAATCGTAACATAGGCTCAGGAACTACGAGGATAAAATTGAAATAGAAAGTTTGGAATCCTTACAACTTTCCTTGCTATTTTTACCTATAATTTCTTTCGTTAGTATATTTTCTTTCTGTATACACTTTACTCGTTGGTTTACGCTTTCTATTAATCAACACGTTCAGTTTGCTTACTTGTAAAATTCCTATATGAAAAGCAAAGGTCCAACTTGAAGACGCTTGTTTTGGTAGTATTATGCAGCACAGACAAAACGATACAAGGTTTTATCAAACAGTATATTAAACTTCTTGTCTCATTTCTATATCCTCGCTTCTACGAATAAAATATTCCACGTGTCGAGCATCATTTTTTGAACCATTCCGGGCACTTACTCTAAACTAATCGCCGGAGAACAAACATGGTCGTCGGATCCGGATCTCGTTGCTGGCAAACCGGCCACGGATTTCAATAGATCGTTTCATTGAGGATAATACAGTGTTCATTATCATCGAAAGCGCGTCTGAGATTAACAAAGGGCCCCGTGTAGGCAATTTCGTGAGACGCCGAGACGAGGATCGGTGACCATCGTGGCGATCTTGACCACGGTACACGAGCCGCGTATACAACCGCGTGACTGCTGAATGAACGATCTGCCAAAATTACAATACAATGGCCCAGAAGAACCACTTGACGAATACCCAGTAAATGAGTCAGTCTGGTTGCTTAGTCGAATAAGGCTCGTGTGAACCACCAAGTCCAAGAGCGCCGTCACTGTGTAAATGGGATACCTTGAGAAAGCGCAAGAATCAAGGTTACAGATCGACTCTGTAATACCATCGGGAGAAATATGACGCGTTTTAACACCTATGAATGCCGTTTACAGTTCAAGACAGTTAACGTAAACGCTCCGCGAGCGAATATCTGACACCTGATGCGAGAAATCCTACCTGATCAAGGAGAATAAACGTCGTCACGGATGAGACGTAAATAAATAAATAAATAAAATATGGATAAAAATGTAATATAGATAAAACATAAATAAATAAATAAAACTGTGGTGAATCATTTTATCTGATCCGCATCCTCTTGCACAGTTGAACTAATATTAGTTTATTTCGAAATTTTACAGGCCGTAAATTACTAGTTAGTACTGATAAATTCTTTTGCGTAACAAGTAATCTGTTTAATGAAAGGATTCGATTTTATTGTCTGCGCGTAATAACTTCACGTTATCAAAATTTGAAGTTAGTCTCTTATCAATCTATCAGTAAAATAAACCAAAAAGAAGTCGAATTAAAAGGTTCAACTGAAACAAGACAAAGGAAATGGAACCTCTCAAAGCGTTTCCAGTAATTCTACATGTTTCTTACCATCTTCGAATTCCATTTGCCAAGAGAAACTTACGTTTCAGGAAAATATAAATTTCGAAAATGTTACCGGAATATCGAATTATTATTTGGACTATTACGGGAACGAATGGGAATTTCTGGACGATGAAGAGAAAGAGGAAATGGAGGAGGAAGAAGAAGAGGAAGAGAAAGAACTAGAAGGGAGAGACATTTCTGTAGACTTGTTGACACAATTTCGGGAGACCACGATCGAAAAGAAAGCAGCCGAGATCCAACTGGAAAAAGGGAAACTACGAGAAATGGTTGGTGTAATTCCATTTTGGTAATCGTAACGCGACAAAAAAAAAGATCATTCTCATACACAAAAAAATATAAGGAATATTGGCGTTGAATATGTAGATAAAAAGGGAGAGAGGTCTATCAGAAGAAACTCTGATCACTCCGGAAAGCGGGGAATCCATTGTTTCTGCCGAATCGTCCGCAGAAAGTTCAATCCATCCTTGCCTCAAAGATATAGATATCAGCGATTCCCAACTGAAATTGCAAAATCTGTACACGGTGTTTCCGATTCCTGACGATCCTGGCTTGGTACCCGAGTTCTGGACTATTCACGAACGTAAAATCGAGTCTTATCCAGATGATGGCGTGCTGAAATTTTTCGACTTGGTAAAAGCATCTCGCATCAGACCTATACAGGCCTTGGAAGATATGTTACTATCTGAGAAAATCAATTTGCAATATTACGGAATCGATTGCCGCGCCGTTCGACCTCTTTGCAAAGCCTTGATGAAAAATCCTTTCGTTCATACAGTCAATCTTACAGTAAGATAAATATCCGTAACCTTTGACATAGATTAACAAATATCAGTTAATAACGTTAATATGATTAAAAGCAATTTCTTAATTATTAGAATTATTTCGATCGACAAATGTTTTTAACGAAAATTAATTAAAATTGGGAAAAAGGAAAAAGAATGTTAATATTTTTGCCCGAAATAATTGTCTCGTAGGGTAATTGGTTATCAGAGGATGCCTGTTATCATCTAAATGAATTGCTACTGAAAAACAACATGATACACACGTTGGTATTATCAGGATGCAAAATTGGTCCAAAAGGTGCCGCGAAATTTCACGATGGGATTTCGGAGAATGTGACACTGAAGACATTAGATCTCTCGGATTGTAATATTCGTAAAGAAGGTTTGGACTATATTACAGAGGCAATGTGCAATAACGAAACCATCGAAACTCTTTTAATCAACGACAATAATTTCGATGAATCTTGCTCGGAGGCTTTGCAAAGATTGCTCTCCTGTTCACAGACAATACAGCATTTAGAATTGTCATGGAATTCTTTGTACACCGTGGAAACTTGGAAGAAACTGATCAAAGGATTCGATAACAATGAAATTTTAATCAATCTTGATTTATCTTGGAACGCTTTAGGGAAAGAATGTGTTCCATATCTTCGTCGATTATTAATGCGTTCTTCGCCATTGAAAAAGTTACATCTGAATGGTAATGTAGAAATCTTAATCCTTTACTAGATTAGAACAGTGAATCTCGATATCCAGAAACCAATTTAATGTCTAATATCAATATTATATTTCAACTACGTTCAGGAAATCGATTTTATGATGAAGATATAGAGATCATAGCGAAAGGATTATCGAGGAATAAAGAACTCGAGGAATTATACTTAGGTAACAACCCTATAAAAGCTGAAGGTGCACTTAATCTCGTTAAAGCAGTTACGCCCGAAAAATCGCCCGAAAGTTCACTACGTATTCTGGATCTTACGAATATTTGGGCGAACAAAAACATATTACCGGAGCTTCAAACAATTCGAAATAATAGACCATGGCTCAATATTAAGTTAGGAGGGATACTTAGTAATTACAAAGTCGAGGGTCCAGATGTACAAGCAATATTTTTGAGAAGAGCCAACTATGAAGCTATGAAACCAAAGAAGAAACGACATCGCAGGAATTTTGGTCACTTTGTATTATCGCTTTCTGATGATCCCATCTCAAGAGGTATAGGAAAGTAAAAATACTTTGCTTTTTAGTTTACATAGCAAATAGTTGCTTCTATTGAAATAAAATTAATGTTACAGGGAAATTTGTAGAACTGATCGAAAAATTCCAACTGAAGTTATCTCAATCTTTGGTAAATGAACTAATACATGCATTTGCTGGTGCAAGGCATACCGTCGATCAAGGATTATTAAAATCTGTTTACATGAAACATTTTCCAAACACAAAACTTCCACTGGAAAAACCTACTAAAAAAAGAAAAATCAAAGGCGCGAATATGAAAAAAGAGAAGAAGACAAAAACTAAAAACAAATATGGACTATGAAAATGAATATTACAGTTTATTACAATACTCTACTTTATTAATTTAAATAAAATATAATTATATTACATTTATGCTTTTTAACAAATAGGAAATGAGTGTAATACAAAAAATTACAAATAATTGTAATAGTAGCGATATAGATTTTAAAATCTGATACATTTCTTAGTATCAATCTATATAAAATATTCTAGCAGAAATATCATCAACAATCCAATTTATTCCTTCCACAAGATTTTCTGCTGTAACTGCTGAACATTTGTATATTTGCCAATGATGGGTTTTAATATTAGGTAATTCCAAAATTTCTGCAATATCAAATGCAGACAGTGCTCCAGGCAAATCTTGTTTATTCGCAAGTATTAATAAACTTGCACCTTCTAATCTCTCCTCTTGTAAAAGTTTATATAACTCTGTCTTACAATCCTCCAATCTTCTTCTATCTGCACTGTCAATTACCCACACAAGACCATCTGTAGACTCAAAATAATTTCTCCAATAAGACCGTAATGACTTTTGTCCACCCACATCCCATATATTTAATTTGTATCCACGATGTTCCAAAGTTTTAATATTAAAACCAAGAGTTGGTGATATTGTATCAATTGGTTCTCCATTAAGTCTCTTTAAAACTGTTGTTTTACCAGCATTATCTAAACCTCTGTAAATATATAAAGAAAGTGTACGACAAAGGTGTACAAAGACAAAGATTTAAAATATATATGAAAAACTACAATCATTAGAATATAAGAAGAAAGAAACAGAAATATACAATAAATTATTTAACATAATTGTATAATCTTGTTTAAAAAGTGGATAATGTCAACGTAAATAATATCATAACCTAAAAATATTGAAACAAAAAAACAAAAATACGTACAGCATTAAAATACGCATTTCTTTCTCCTTTTGCTTCAGTTTCTTAAGCACTGTTAACAATCCCATTATTAATTACATTAGAAATATCACTGGTCGTTATTTTATAAACATAATATGTACCCGGAAAATGTAAAGCTACTCAACGTGACAACTTTAACCTCTATCGAAAGCAACAAAGTCAAATCCAATACCGAATGTATCTGTTAAATATAAAATGTGTTCGATAACATACAATATATTCATTTATATATTTAACATTAATAGTAAATTAACTACTAACAAATAATTTACTCAAATATATCAAATAATTTATTAAAATATATATTATAAATTATACAACATATTATGATAAAAGTAATTCTGAAACTTTATTAACAACATCAGGATGACAAAGTGCATTAACAACTTTTTCAGTCAAATCTTGAGAAGCATAAGTATTTTGGATATCAATATGTGGTTTAGAATCTTCTTTCACTGATTCAATATAGACTTCAGGGAATCTCTCCCTCTTCATTCCCAGAAATTCTTTTAGTTCTGTATGACTAAGTTCACGAAGCAGTTTTACATAAATTGGATATTCTGTTACTAAATCCTTAGCAGTCCATATATTACGTTTTATCTTTTCAGAAGATGATTCTACATTTGTCATAGTTTTACATTCCCCAATAGCAATGTTGAGCTATTAAATAATTTGATTTTAATCTTAAACATTTATAATTAATATCAATATAAACTACAGATATGTAACGTTCATTATACATTACCAAATCTATACATTCAGTGTCATTAGGTACATTATTAACATCTTTCCCAATTCTGGTCACTATTAATTTAACAATAGCTTCTTTCACTCTTGATACATTATCTGTTATTATGGGTAGCCATATATTGACACTAACAGTTAATTCCAGTGACTCAACATAGTGCCACCAACCAGGAGGAACAAATAATACATCTCCTGGTTCTAATGTTACTAATCTTGCTGTGTCTTGTATCTTTAATATATTAATTTCATCTTCTTTAGTAGGACAGAAAAAGTTGTATTTACTATATATTGTAGATTCTTCATAAGGAATTCTTGTTGGCTGGAGAAAATTACTTGAACTTGGAGGAAACAGTAACCATTGTTTGCTAAAAAATAATTTGAACACAAACAGTCTTACTTTTATATTAAAATTTTTGTTTTTATTTTCATATATATAACTGACCTTCCATGAATTTGAGCAACTAAATTACAACCATAAGAATCCTGATGGCAATTTGTATGAGCTCCTTTGCTTCCAATCCAAAGAGTAGAATCATCGCCAGTTTTATCGATATCAAACCTTTTCCAATTTACTGAATTTATTATTTCTGGTTTATCTTTAAACCACTCTTGCATATACTTATAATCAAAGTAATACCATTGTCCATGATCTTCGTGGAGGTTCATATTTTGAATAAAGTATGATAGTGTGATTGAAACTGTTGAACAATTTATTTCCCATTGTGGAGTCTGAAATATGTAAAATAGTTTTTAAAGCTTGTCACAAAAATGTCCAAACATAAATAAAAGAAAAAGATTAATTAAAATAATAATAATTTACCATAGATCTAGCATTATAACCAAGTCGAAACGGTAATTTAATATCGCCGAATTTTTCAGCGAGTTCAGATAAATTCCATTCTAATAATTTCCAACAATATTCACCTTTTTCATTTTGTAACATATGTTGAAATACTACTGGCTCTTGCATTTCCATAATAGCTTGATATAAAACCTTATCCGATGGTGACTTTAATTTATCCATCGTTGATAATTATTTATAATTTATTCTTTTTTAAATATAAAATTTGACCACATTAGAAACTGTTCCATTTTAAAACTTAAATTGAACTTTATTTTTTAAGTTGTTAAAAATATCCTATATCTATGTTTTTATCCAAGTTTTTATAAATAAGGATACATCTTATTAATAAAATCAAAAGAGCTCTTGTAGATAATAAATTTGAAGTTGTTTACAAAAGTTAAAGCTGGTTAGCTTCAATGATTACAGGTTATGTGCACGTACAATAATGCGTTGTTAACTACTCAAATTCCAATTCGTGGTCAGTTATCAAGGAATTATTTCGTGGCGTATTCTAACCTAACAGAAACGTCACGGTAGTTTAAAATTGAATATCAACTTTTATGGCATGCTTTTTAGTTGTACCTAACAAACAAGTAAATATGTTAAAGTATACGCAACTGTGCTTGAATTATTTAAAATCAACATTTCTTTCTCGTCAGAATAATATATTGGTGCAACAAAACCGGGTAATATTTTATTATCTATTTTGCAGAAAATTAATACAAGACTAAGCGTTTAAAGGTGAACAATTATTGCTTTCTATTTTAGAACACATATATCTTAAAAAGAAAATATCCAGCACCGCTTCATAAAAAATATGAGAGACAACCACGGTTAACACATAAACATTTCATTTATGAATTCATAGAGCATTCATCTCAAAGGAAACAAAAAAAGATTGATTTAGTTTTGTTAGAGAGTGTAAAAAACATTGGTGAAAAAGGTCAGAAGGTATCAGTATCTTCTCAAAAAGCTTATGAAAGTCTGATATTACCAAAATTGGCTGTATATGCAACTCCTGAAAATCTTAAAAAATATATAATCGAAGATGTAGATGTCCAGAGAAGATTATCTAAATATAGCTCTCAATTTGTAGAAAAAACAATAAGCATATTATCTCAATGTTATTTACCAGTAACAATGTCCATGGACAATCCATGGACTATAGAAAAATGGCATGTGAAAGTAGCTTTTCGTAATGAAGGATACATTGTACCTGAATACGCTATAACTCTTCCAGAGAAGACTATATCTGGACCTGATTTATCCATTGAAAATAAAGAATTTTATGTTATTGTCAAAATTAATAATATTGAGGAAGTTAAAGTCAGATGTAAAGTACATCATTATACTTCTAACTCAGAAAAAAAGATTGAATATGATGTACCATATTACTTACTACCAAGCATAGCAATTTTCCCAGAAGATCAATCAATATTGAATTCCCTCCCAAAACATCCCTTGGCTGATAAAGAAAGTGTAGAAAAATAAAAAGTAAATAATAATTGTATTATAAATATTGTAATAAATAAAATATTTCGTTCGAAAAAATTAATTTGTTACATCTATATTTTATTAATATGTAAAATACAATTAAAATTAAATAATTTCATTGTACATATATATGTGTAGATACGCGTATATTTTAAGTCTTACGAATTTGAATTAAAAATTAAATGATTTTTTTTCGATGATAATTATTTTGCTCACAATACATACATGTATATTTACATCTTCCTTATTGATGTAATTCTCCTTTTTATCATACATTTCTATTTATGAAATATATATATATGTATATGCAATCAATAATTAATTTATGTAGTATTGAGTGTTAATTTGCTCTTCATTTATCTTTTAGTTAACCTGACTTCTTACTAATTCCATTATTATGAATGAAACGTATCATTTTAATTTATTATATTGATATTTAGAAATGGAAGAAAGATATTTTGGATGGGATGAAATTTCTGATGGATTACTTTTATTAAGGTAATAAAGTTTTTAGAAATTCAAATACCTCATATTTTTGTATAAATTACACTCCAAAAGATAATTTATTCATAAATAAAATACAACAAATAACTATTTTACTTATTATCTTTTTCTATATTTAAATATTAGTACACAAAAGACTGAGGATGAGCATACCAAAAAGACTAAACTACAATCTGATCCTAATCATGTATCAAAGGTATATTGTCCGCACTCATACTTGATTTTAAATTTCCATGAAACCTTAAGTCAACGTGATAAGGTAAATAATAAAAAGAAAAGGAATTTAATTACAATATCTGTAATTTCTTTATTTCAAAAATATATCGTTTTTAGCTCAGATTTAGGAAATATTATTTAAGGAAGGTAGCTCCAAATGAACCAAATGTTATTATTTTACAAGATATAAAGGATCTTGTAATGTATTTATTAATCAGTCACATAAGTCCTCAATTTGTGAATTTCTTCTATTTATCAATAGTGGATCGCTTTTTGAGAGCTGCAATACTTTATTTCCAATATTATGTGATAACATGGGAAGAATTAATGAAAGAACGTACAGCTACTATGAAAAAAGCACCAAATCCTTTGGCTCAGGGCTATAGATATAGATATGCAGAAGAAATGCAAATTCTTCGATGTGTCTTAGGTAGAGAATATGCTGATTTAATAGTAGGTTGTCATGATGTTATACAATATCATCATATGACTGGTGGAAAAAAAGGAGCTCCATCTGTGACACAATCTCAAGGAGAAAAGGATTTACGAATATTTGAGGTATTAATCTGTATGACACATCGTATTGTCTGGATAGCTTTAGAACGCAAGTATTTCAGTTTGATTGGTGAGTGAAAACTATAATAAAATAGAAAACATAAACTATCTATACAATAATAAATATATAATTATATTCAAACAAAAAATAGGATATTTGTTGTAGAAATGGAATTGCACAGATTATTTAGAACTGAAACATATAATATAGCAGAAAGACGAAGTCATATCATTCAAGATATGTTACCTAATGATATCCAAGTATTACAAGGTCACAAAATACAAGTAAAAAGAAAATTATTAAGAAATTCACCCTTAATACAAGGATTAATATACTCAGATTCTGACTATCGTCTTCTATCTTTAGGTATATTACATACTTTTATATATTTCATTATAAAAGAAACAAAATAATGCATTATGGTTTACAGGAATAGAGGACAATTCAAATGACGAACGCATTCTTTATTTGAAATATGCACTTGTTGCTAGAGAAGATAAATTACACGAACTGGGAATAAAAGTAGGAATTTTAGGAGAAAATAGAACTAATTATGATATCTTACTAATGCCTCTAGAAGAAAAAAACGAAGAACAAGACAGAACTCAATTATCTGATAGAAGAAAACATGAAAAAAGAAAAAGTATTAAGGATACAATGCAAGATACAGTGAGTTTTTAAAAATGTTCTAAATATATGCATTTGTTATGAAACATTAATGTCATATTTTTTACATTTAATATCATAGCAAATATCTATAAAAGTACAAAGACTTCCGTCTTTTCAAACCAAACCCGACCTAACACAAGACTTTTCAACGAGAACAATTAATATTTCACCAAAAGGCTACAAAAGTGCGCGTCAAAAAGCAAGGAAAAAGTGGCTGATGAGAGAAATTAAACGGCAAGGATATAAAGAAACGGATACATACTCAATAGCAACAATGATAGATCAATAATTTTTTTGAAAATAAATTAGGAATTATAAGCATATTTGTGTCATAATATAAATTATCATAATTTCAATAACATTCTGTTTTAATTGAAAATTTATAAACTTCTTCTATGCTATTATGTGAGCAAATATAAATGTTACAAATTCTTAGTTTATGTTAGTTATATTTTTAAATAAATAAAATTTTGAAATTTGTATTATTTGAATTAAACATATGATATATATAATATATACAAATACAAATTAAAAGATATACAAATATATACAAATATATCGTTATAACACAACAAATAATAACAAATAACAAATTTTTGTTGAGTATGTTTGTTGAACTAAAGTAAAATAAATAGAACACAAATCAATGTTGATTACTATTTCAAGACTGTTTTATTTTTCGTGTAATTACTTAAAGTTAGTATGAATTAGTAACAATTAAATATTTGAAAATATGTGTCTATATTTGGTTTCCTAAAAAATTTACTTCATGCAATAATTTAATTGCTTTACATTTAATATTATTCTGTAAGATTGAGTAATAATGAATAAAGAAATACAAAGTATTTATATTTTTAATTATATAAAAAGAAAATTGTTGATAACTAATACAAAATATGGAAAACTACTTAAAATTATTCATAACGCGCATTGAAAAAATTTAGAAAGAAAAATACTGATAATTATTTTTATCGCATAAGATATTAAACATAGACACATATTTCGAAAATAACGCTTTTAGGATATGTGATAAGGGTGGATAAACTGAGTACAATAAGACAATGTAAAAAATATGCTTATTATAATTGGTAATGCCTAATAATGCGTACTAATGCTGATATTTTACAAGGAGATACATATATAGGTACATTTGAAGCAATGCATTGTTTTAAGATTAAATTTTGCATTGTCCTTATATAAATAATTATTGTACCTACTTACTACCATTATATATAATAACAATATATATACGACATTAATTTAATCCCAATATGGGTTAAATTGTAAATTATATTGTATTTTTGTCCATTTACAAGTGGCAAATTACTGTCCATTTGCATTGGTTTACATTTAAAACATTTATTATTCAAGATATACTTCCTTGCGACCTATTATTTATGAATAATGACACGCACATGTAACGTACAAAAATTAATATCTTAACTAGTACATTTGGCACAGAAACTTTGATAATAAAAACTAGATCTCACAAAAATCTGTACAATTCTAGTGTCACAAGTAAGTTGTTTTTTCTGCTGCTTTACTCTCTAATGACATTTATTTAT
Source organism: Bombus impatiens (assembly GCF_000188095.3). Taxonomy (NCBI): domain Eukaryota; kingdom Metazoa; phylum Arthropoda; class Insecta; order Hymenoptera; family Apidae; genus Bombus; species Bombus impatiens. The sequence goes on along the minus strand of NT_177349.1, from coordinate 81,637 downwards.
AGTCTACAGAGTGATTCAACATAGTTCTTTTTCTTTAATTTCGATTACGATATGTATTAAAATTATGATAATTTGAAATATATTGTGTACATTTGAAAATATTACATGTACGTAGATAACTCTAGTGTCAATACTACTGCTACGTTGTAATCATTTAAATGTTAAATGGCAGTAAATGATTTAGTTGTCCTTATAATTAACCAGAGGAATCTAGTTTTTTTTCTCAGAATCTGTGCCCTCTTACAATTCTTTAATCTGAATTTTATATATTTTTACTTTGAATAATAAAATAATATATCACGTGTCATTTTTTCTTATAGGCTGCAAAAGAAATTGAATCATATTACAATTACTAAAGATATCAAAAATGAAACTATTTCGGCACTTCTTATTAAGTTGAATCTTTAATTATATGTTACAGTTATCTATTACTGAACATTTATCTATATGATTATAATACAAAATGAAGAAAATGATGATAGTGATGATTATGCATATATCAATAAGATTATTTGCGATTATTCGCATATATTGTTACAGCAGGCAGATGATAAAAAATGAATATGATCATTTATATGTATATGTAGTTTTTTTTAAGTTCAGTCATGTGTTCATGCAATTCTATTTTATAAATAAAGTTTCTTAGTAGAAAATAATCCATTAAAACTTCTAACTTCTGTTTAAACAAAACCTAAGTTATATTCATATCAAAACATACAATGAACTGAATAATATACTGACTTTTAATAAAAGACTTTACCTCTGTTTAAAATAGAAACTTCATACAACTTAGAGAAGTTATATAAAATCATTTGATTATATTTTTACAAAATATTAATGACTATTATTTGCAGCTATATCAGGGTACTTAAAAACAAAATAAAAATCATTAATAGTGAATAAAGCAGTATGTAAAAATAAATTTATGTGCCCTGAAAAATTCAAATATAGTAGAATTACTTTGTAGGACTGCTTTTTTCTTTTGACTTTTGTATCTGTCATAAGCAAAAAGTATTTATTGCTATACCATTATAGCTACAACACTGTAACTGAACTTTTAAATTGTATTCAAAATAATTCGCAAATGTATAAAAGAACAAGAATGATTTTACGATTTTTTCGTGATTACTTTTTTAGCAAGAATGGAATTTGTAGAATTTATAAGAAATATGATCTCTTTTCTTCCTTTTTATGGGAATCTAACTATATGATACAATTGTACCCAATGAAATTTATATTAAATTAGTAATAGTTAACTATTTTTTGTTACTTTCTGTATGTCAATCCCTGCCATTATCTCGGATTTTTATAGTTACATAACGAAAGTCAATAACACAATCTTACATTTAGCAGCACATACACAAACAGTATTTTTTTTCTATATTGTAAGGAACACACGTGAACTCGTTTTCAAATTATTACATTACTAAAATAGGCGGGGCTACGAAGCAATATCTGACATAAGTTGAGCCAATAAAGCTGGCTCTAAAAGTCCATGTGTTTGCCCCATTCTTTCCAAATTCCGTACATCCTTATCCACTGCCTCTAATGCTCGCTCCAATTCTTCTTCTTCTTCTCTTGATGGTTCATATTCCCCATTTCTGCCTTCTGAAAACATAAATCTTATTTTATTTTTAAATTAAAGTAATTCATAAGAATAAATATATTTCACACAACATATTTATATAAATTAATATCACACAATACAAAAAGGACAATATCATTATAATTACCAATAAAGAGGTCATTAAAAGCATCAGCAGGTAAGTTGTTGAGCACATTGCCAAAATCATGCTCTGCAGGATCCAAAGAAGGAAACACTTCATGATCTCCCAGATCTTTAAGTCCTCCTCCAAGACCAAGTCCTAATCCTAAATTTAAGTTAGCAGAATTTGAAGTTCCTTGTGCTACAGTATTCAAATTATTCAAAGTTTTTGTCTGATTTTCACTAGAGTTTATTTGATTCAAATATTGACTCTCTTCATGTACTAGAGTAGGATCTTTAATCTCAAGTTTATTTGCAAGAGGCCGTTTTCGTTTCTTTGGCCTAGATTTTGGTTTAGGCCTGGGAATTGTAGGAGATGTTGGTTTTTTACGAGCTTTCTTTGGTTTAGACTCTTGGGCTTTACGATGATAATTATCTCTTTTCCTTGCATGTTCTGGACAAAGAGGTAATTCATGTGCAACATCAAACACAGGAATACAACATTGTGTATTATCACTAAATTTGGCAGTGCAATGTTCAAATAAAAGTTGATCTCCATTCAACATAATATGACGAGAACAATGGCGAGTACAGGGCAAAGATATCTGTTGACATCCTTCAGCTCCACAAAGCCCACCAACTAGAAGTGGCCCGTCAACCACTTTACTTGTATTTGGAGAACCACTTAAAGCTCTTGCTGTAGATGCAGGATCCTTGCAAGCAGCTTCTAACAGACATCTAGCTCTATCACGTAACAAAATTTCTGAGTCTGTTCCACCTTTATGTAACTGAAGTAATCTTCTTCTTAGCTGGGAACGCAATTGAGAAAGGCGTGCAGAACGATTCAGTGTTGAAGTGCTTTCTCCAGAAAACCAATAACGTTGATAAATTGTCATTTCATCTCCACTAGAATCACTATCTGATATTTCATCCCCAGCTCTGGGATAATACAATAGTGTATGGTCCCGACTTTGCTTTCTATTTTTTAGTCTTTGTAAATTTTCAATATGACGCTGCTTCTGTTGAATTGCTTTCGCAAATTTATAATCTATATGTTCACCATCACCACTACCACTGCCACCACCACCAACACTACAATCAGCATCTAATTCTACAGCACGGTCTTGTACATCTTTGAATTCCGCATCTGGTACGGATGTTATCCTTATTCTTTGTTTCATACATTTTTCTTTAGTCTTAATATTTTTACAATTTTGCATTACTTTAGAATTTTTAGACGACACTATTGAAACATTTCTTCCTGTCGCTGTACCAAATGGCTCTGGTTCACTGAAAATATATGGGTCGACATCTTGACGAGCCTCAGTTTTCAGCAAAGCCTTCAACCGATCCGAAAACTTCAATTTATTGTCCATGTTTGAGTTTTCGGATATAGGGACCTTCATTGATTACCGATTTCCTTGTATCTTGTTCCACCTGCATTCTCAAATCCTCTAAATCTTTCTTCCTATCTAGATAAAACTTGGTTCAAGCCATGTGCCTAGATCCAAGTCCATACATAAATATTTCTGAATTCATAATACTGAGAATAAAAAAATAAAAAATTATTTTTATTGTATTATATCACAGTTTGATTGTTTTTGTATGTGCTTTACACATTAATGTTTACATATGCATCAAGGTAATACAACTAATAAAATGAAATTTTGTACAAAGTATAATAACTTATAAAATAGTCATATCCACTACATATGCCAATAATATTAATACGCACCCAACTTATATACATATGTATCTGCATATGTACAAAACTTAGTTTTGTCATGGGTTATGCTTTGATAGAAACATTAAAACTGATTACCTATTATTTAGTATCAAATTTTATAGTGGAATTTTACAAAAAATCTTGTATAGTTAAATGACAATAAAATTTATTTTGTGTTTTAAAAGTGCAAATAATACTTTAGTAGTCAATAATATCTAGATCAATTAAAGCTATATATCACTATAAGTATAAGTTTAAATTCACATATTCCTGTACATATATGTATCAGATGATTACTAAAGTCACCTGGTTCAAACAATAAGCGTGAACTTAGTCCATGGCTAGATCAGGATAAAAACAATCCTTGCCTCGCATAGCAATTCGCACTAAATATACCCTATACATTTTCAAACAATTTCATTACATGAAATATTAAAGCATTGAATGTGAATTCTAAAAGTTCTGACAAACTTTGACAATTCAAAGCCATATTAATAAACATTTTATTTCTAGTGTTGACATGAGTACATGATGTTGGATATCAACACTGTTTGGTTATGTTCACTCCTTATATAGGCAGTAAGACACTTTGCAAAATACTATAATCAAGTTTCAGTAATATAGTCAGAAAAACTCATAAGATGAATCTTGCAGCATATTTATACCCTATAACAAGGGTAAACTATTCACAAATACTATCACGAAACCCTCTTTATGAACTCGTTTCGTTTAGTTTAACCGAGGTTGGGACAATGGAAATTACTCCCAACAGTAATGGAGGTTGTTGCCCAATCAGAAGCAATCCGACCTTTTTCGTATAAAATACACTCCAACGAGATTGAAGATTCACGCACAAATTTTAGCATTCATCGATAATAACATTAGAAAGACATGTCAGATATAAAGAAAGCAAAATGGCGGACACTGCACACACGAACAGTTTCTCATGCGAAAAATCTTTGAATTCACTGTATTATCATTATGAATTTGATATACAAACAATTTATGTCCACTTTAAGTGTTAACTAATTTTAAATGATAATTTACGAAAACATCTTTTTGCATGATTTCGGCTATTTCTATTGAAAATGTTTAGATTGTTCTTCGTTATTCATTTTGACATAACCTTTTAACTCTTTTATGTATATAATAAACCTAATTTTATTTCTACTTTTTTTCTTTTAGAAAACAGGATAGTATGAATAAAACGACAAATATAATAATATTTCATTTTTCAATTTTAAAACATCCATTGTATGATCTAGTTTCCTTAATACTAATTGTATTCAGAGTAATTATATTTGATTTACATAAATGTATAGCTTTTCGTTAATATTTTAAAGTATGGCATCTATAACATGGCATGTGTAGAATATTACATTATGTTATTTAGTAACATCATTTTACCCAACTTTCTTGATATTAATATTAAAAGAATAAATTATATAATTGATTAAATTACAATGATATAATTAATGTAATATATCGAGAAATATTGAAATAGTTGATTTTAAATAAATTTTAGCCTCTTACAATAAACATTGAAAATTTCACGTAACATAGAATTATTATTTTTTTGTAGAATATGAAATGCATAAAAAAGATATTGTCTTTTGATAATTAATAAATAATAAACATTGCGTGATCTATATCTATTCAAATATAATTAACATGCTCTAAAAGGATATTATACTTAATTAAAAAAATATAGGTGTAAGAAATCTATATATAAATCTGATAAATATTACTTAAATATGTAAAAAAAATAATGAAGATAAAATAAATTATGCATGTATTAAATATAAAATCGGGCGATGAAGTCAATGTCAAGAGCAATAATTTTCATATTGCTACATAACCAAACCATATTTTATATTTATTCGAGATTTTATTCAAACATTTAATTTTTGAATTAATAAATAACTAGATTCTATATTTGTGTGATAAGGCATTACAAAAGACAATCAAAATTCATAAATCTAGTAACCTTCAAAAAGTTGTTACCAGTGATCAGCTGATTTTGACATTTAAGACTATAACCTATTAATATATTACAAAAGACCACCTGTTGATATAGTCCAGCCTTTCCGAAAAAATTTGTAATTGCTTAATTATTAATACTCTACTATTTAAAAAAAAGGCAAGTGAATTCAAATATTATATTAATATCTTATTTTGTCAAATAGTATAAAATAAGAGTATGCAAATTATATAAACGAATCTTTTTACTCTCTTGTGTATACTAAATGCATATTTAGTATACACAATATACATATATATTTAATTCTTTCATTATTATATAATTTTTAATGCTTGCCATTTTCCTAATATAATCGCATTAGTCTTCCGAATTTTATATAGGAAATAAAATAATGTTGTCAGTGGTATGTATTACAACCTTGTTTCATTTATATTTTTTTGTCTTCTTTATAATCAAATATACACAATGATTGTGTACACAGCTATTTTGCGTACTTAACATTGCTTTAACTATAATTTTGTGATCTTTGAAATACATACAATTGCTAAAAATAGTAATTGGATTATGTACATATTATAAATAAACAATATGTTTTATAATAAGAAGAATGGTTACAATGTAGATCACAAAGATATAAATTTCAAATTTGAATGAAACGTGAACTATAGCACTGTACTTAAAAAAAGTGCTAGAACAATGGACAATCAAAAAATTATAAGACAAAATAATACATTACACTTAAAAGCATATTTCCACTGCATAAAATTCAATTTGTCTTCTATATTTTTAAATTCTATACAAAAGAAAAGGAAAGATAAATCAAATATTAAATATACAATGCTTTTAAGTGACAAGTTCCTTCTTACAAATGTTCAACAAGAATAGTATACAATACTGTATAACTGTGTATACATAACACATATTTAATCCCTCTGATCTCACCTGTTTGATATTTATAATAAATGTTTCCATTTTTTCGTTCAGTTTGACTAGCGAATTTTTCTTATTGATGTTTAGTGTGCATTACACAGATATAAGAAAAGTTTACGCATTAGTTCTTTTATCATATTTCTCATGTGATAATTCAAAGCTCATTTCCGTAATTTGCAATCAGAACATAATATGCATAAAATCACGTAAGCAAAAAGCTAGAGACTACTTAAGTACAAAGATTTAAACTGTATGAATATAAAATTTTTCCACTCCATGAATAATGTAAATTCAATTATAGAAATTCACCATATACTGCAACCATATAGAAATTATATTTTACCTAATCGATATGTAAAGTAGCCATACATAGATAATATTTCATAATTTTGAAAAAATAAGAAATTTTCGTAGTGTAATGAGTAAAATTGAAAACATGATCGCTTTTTTAAAGATCATTTTTGTTAAAAAATTGTCCCAATTGCTTTCAGTGTTGAAAATTTTTTTTATTCTATATTTAATTGATTCGAGTTTTAATGATATTAAAATCTTAATTTGAGGTACAATTTGTGGTAGACCCAAGGGACGGTGTATAATTCTTTTTCCTTATTATAAAAGTTGTATTTGAAAATTATTATGAATTAGATAATAAATGTATGTTACGTAGTTTTTCGTTGAGGTTTTTGTCCTTTAATAATAGTTGGCCGGCCTTTTATGTAACCTTTCTTACGACGTGGTGTCTGTAACATTAATGTTCCCCATCCCACGATTTCAACTACATTTCAAAATTACACAATGTTATGATTTAAAGAAGGAAAAACGATACGATTAAGAATTCAACAAAAGTAAATGTTTTAACTGCTTTAACTGTTTAGCATAAGAAATAGAATTCTCACCTTTTTACTAACATATGAATTAGCATTTCGTGTAACAATTCGTTTAGATATTGGAATGCTTGGTCTATTAAATTCATTTGGCTTTTTCACCCTAAAATTGGATTTGAATAAGGACATTTGAAATTTATAAGTATAAAAATCATAAAATTTATAAAATTAATTTATGGTCTTGTTATTGTTATCTATAAAATTACCTGTAAATTCTAACAAGCCAATGTTCAGTCGTGTAGGCTTCTTCCAAATATGTTAACTGGAAATTTTTATTTCCTATTTCGGCGTTACGCGTACGATCATAACCAGAGGGCGATCGATAATCAATCTTTACTTTCCCAAATCGATAATAGCTTAATTTATACATTAGTGAATTCAAAAGGGTAGGTGAACCTTCCGAATCCACGCGAAATTCGCCTTTTTCAGTAAAATAATCACTTTCACGAATATCTTGTGGATGTTCGCCTTCAGCAATTCGTACCATCCAAAGGAACTTATTAACATCATCTCCGGAATATCCAATCATTCCTCCAAAAATAACTAATACATAATCTACATCTAATGATGTCATAATTTCATAAGCAGCACTTTCATTTGAGCTCATTGCTTTTCCAACTAGAGCTATATGTGAATTATTCCAAGTGTTATTGTCCACAAGCGTAGTTCTACGTTAAAATGAAAATGCTTCATATTATATTGTATTATATATACAAAAAAATTTAAATAGCACATTTTATTCTCTAATAATATATACCTATTAGCCATCCCAGCAATTTGATAGCCATAATCCCACCAACTCATAATCCTAGCATCAGTAGGTGTATTTTGTGCTAACCAATAATAAGCTTCTCTGAAATCATCTAGAATAGCTCTACCTCCATCGTTACTATATGATGCCAAAACAATCGAAGGGCTAGAATATGCATTACTTGTAATCCAAGTACAATGCAGTGTAAACATCATCATTAATACAAATGCACCAATGACAACACCATTTCGAAGATTAACACCTAATCCATCTCCATTACCCCTAGGTCTCTCATGTCTCATTCTACGAAGTTTACCAGCTTTATCATAGAGTGATCTACCAGGGCTTCTTTCTCTTTCTTCTTCACTTTCTTCTTCACTTCCATTATTACTTCGATCGTTTCTTTCATTGTCTTCCTCTTTGAAAAATAATTCAAGAAGATCACTAAATGCAATTCCAGCAAGCATACAAACAACTGGAGTTAAAGTGAGCATAAGCCTCACCATTACTCCAGCAAAATAAACAGCACTTATAGCATACAATATAACTGTAAAATAATTATAATTAATATATTTGTGTAGTAAATTAATAAAGAAATTTTTCTTAAATCTTACCAAAAACACGTTCATCATTGATACGTTTAATGCAGTACCACAAGCCCACAGGAAACGTTGTAACAAGAATGTGTAAATCAAAGAAAAAGCTAAACCATGTTGTAGGTTGATGTTCAGAAACAGATGCTATTATTGGAATGTGTATCTTTGCATAACCAGTATCCCAAAGTGAATAAAACCTTCCACTCCAAGGTGCAATAACACCGGCATAAGTCAAACATATTAAAATAAACAAAAGAATGCCGGCTGTAACTGCAACCACTCCTCCAAAGTATTTCATTTCAGATTTTGTAAGTACAGTTCTTAGATATCTACAATAATAAAATATACTGTATTACAAAATTTGATATATTAAAATTATACTAACATATTATATCAACACACCTGAGGGTTGCCACAAAAATTAATAATCCAAACACACCTCCAGCTGCCATGTGTTCTGATGTTCTTATTGGTTGAAAACCAACAAATGGTATTTGCATACTCAATAAAAGTCCCAGAATATAAAATGTAGTGTAACTTGTAAAAAGACGATTACTGAATCGATTCATGATCAATAATGCAAAAACATGAAGTGGAATTAAATTAATGATAAAAACATAACCACCCCATGCAGATACCATATAAAAGTAGGACAGAGCAGTCATAGAAGCCCAAAAAATAGAGCCAGTTTTAACTGACTTAACCCACAGATAATATGTAATTTGTAGTGCAAAAATGGCAATGCCTTCATTGTCATAACTTCCTGCTACAGATCTTGAAATGTAACCAGGTACAATTGCAATAAAACACGCTGCAAATAAACCAGCTCCTGCACTCCATATTTCTTTTGTTAATAAGTACGTAGAAATGGCTGTAAGACCACTAAATATCGGAGCTAAGAATACACAAATGTCTCTTATATGCACTGGGATATTTAAAGAATGTAATATATAATGTATAGATCCAGATGTTATCATTAATCCAGGATAAACAGTTCCACCTACAATACGACCCAGCGGATACCATGCTCTTTCATCAAACCAATTTAAAAAATTATAGAATCCATGTTGTACCATATATGCTGTAGCTCTGTAGTTAAACCTATGTTATAAAAGAATATTTTATTTTATAGTAATATTTTATAATAACATTATATGTACATATATATGTAAAGTTAATTTACTTTATCAATTAAATTATTAATAAACATGAAAATTATTTTTTATGAACAAAATGTTAGGTAAATATTAAATGAAAAATATTAAATTAAATAATTATTATAAATTAATAATAATTAAAAATACGTACCAAGGATCGAATTCATGTATGATACTTTCAAAACGTATCACCGCGAATAACCGAGAAGCAAATCCTGAGATCCAAGCAAGTAGCAAAACAGTAAAAGTAATAAGAGAACTAAGTCCAGCGGCGTTTGTTAACGTAGAAGTTTTCATTTGCTTAGACGTCGATTTCTTGTCAGGGAACATATCTTTTTTAGTATTTGTAATGGATGTTCTATTTGGCAACATATTTCCTTTAAATTTCTGAATGTAATGATAAATATTTCCGTGAAATTTTAACAGACATTTGCCATGAACATATTAACATTTGTTTCTATTCAACACGCTGCAAATCAAGCTGCTTGCAACAAATTATCAAATCACTATGCCTAGGCTAGGAGTTTAAGACACGTTGAACACCGGCTACGTGTTAACCATGACTTCGCAATGACGTTCTCTACCTACTTTCATAGGAATATGGGTACAGGAATGGTATGTTCGAATATGCGCTTAAATGCACACCACGTTCGTTATGAATATCAAGCTGCCGATTGGTTTCAATAACAACACATAAAATAGAAACAGTTTGTCTACCAATGGCATTAATTTTATATCAATATCACATCCGGTCATCGACTATGATCTAAATACAGATGTAGTCACATATAATGTACTTACTGACACTTATCCTAAACCATCATATCCGGATAATCTTATTACTTAACGACTGCTTGCTATAATATAATAAGCTGTGAAATTAATATTTCCTGTTTTCGTTACAACATACAAGAAATTTAAAAAATTTTGGTATGTAATCGTAGAAAATCGCAAAAGAAACACCTAAGAAAGTGACATTTTTGTACATGAGTTAAATGCATGAATTAAATATCATGAGTGAAAAATTCCGCTAAATAATATAAATGAAAATTATTCTCTCATGTTTACTAGCAAGGAGCAATTAATAAAACGTACTGGGAAAAGTTCTATTGGTCGTTATGATTTCTTAAAACTTTTAACTACAGAATTTAAGACCACTAAATCTAAAGGTAATTTGCATATAAAAATGTAATTACTTATATAATTGTTATACTACATAATTATAGAACATAAATTATTTCCACAGAAGCAAAAGAACAAGTGTTAGCAAACCTTGCTAATTTTGCTTATGATCCTATCAATTATGGATACATAAGACAACTACAAATAATTGATTTGTTTCTTCACGCTTTGTCAGAAAATAATTTAAAATTAGTACGTTTTGCAGTAGGAGGTATTTGTAATGTATGTGCTGGTAGGTATATAATGGTTTGAAAGATTTATTTTCAAAAAGTACATCCTTGTGGTAACTATTAATTAACAAAAGAATTATATTTTAGATCCAATAAATAAACTATACATTTTACGTAACCAAGGCATTTGTCTATTAACACCATTACTTTCTTCACAAGATGAAGATATCATACTTTCAGTAATTACTAGTTTAATATTTTTAATTAACCCTGATTATAAGAGTGAAGTAACAACTGAATTAATTGGAAAAATATCTGATTTGTCAAATCATGAAAATAATCGTATTAAAAACTTAGTGGCAATATTTTTAAATGACTGCACTGAAATAAAGGATAAAGTTGAAAATCCTAAAAATATATAATATATATAAAAAATATTTTGGAAGGATATATACCTAATTATACCTTGATACATAAAAAAAGAAGTAGTTAAAAAATTATATATCATAATTCAATTGTGGAGTAAAATGAAGTTCTCAAAGCCATTCTTTAAATTGCTAAAAAGGTATGTGCAACAAAGATATTGTACAGGACCTTCAGATGTTCTAAACACTATGGAAGTTGGAAATGAAATATCAGTTTTTAAAACAGTTACCAAAGATGATATACTAAATTTTGCAAAATTAACTGGTGATTATAATCCAATACATTTAGTGACATCAAATAATCTTGTTCATGGTGCTTTACTCAATGGCTTAGTATCAGGAGTACTTGGTACAAAAATGCCAGGCCCAGGAACCATAGTAGTTGGACAAACCTTTACATTTCCAGCACCATGTTATGCTGGAGATATAATAGAAATAAAAGTGCAAATTGTTTCTATAAGAAAAATCATGAAATGTGAATATATGTGTATTGCAAATGGAAAAAATATAGTTTTAAAAGGAAATGCAAAACTTATCAAAAAGTTATAAAATATCAGTGCATAATAAAGTGAATATGTATAATCTTACCAACAAGAAAGTAATCTAAATCTTATTGTTGTACATGTATTTATTTGTATTTTAATATTATATTCATATTAAAAGAATAAAACAAGCTTTTTTTAAATACAATATGATTACAGTACTGCAGTATTATGAAATATTGCTTATTGTGAATGTGACCCATTTTAATTGCTGATTTTACAAAACAAAGCGCTTTCAACAAAACCTGCACGACTTATTGATTTTCATTACTTCATGCAAGTAATGCAGACAATTTGATTAATGTAAGTATCATTAAACTGAATATATACTTGTATACTTTATTAATACTTTACAGTTTAGAGTACAGATTTTTATATATTCTAAATATACTTAGATACAGCTTTCTTTTATTGGTAATTATTAATTAAAATAATCTTATTCATAAGAGAAATCTGAAATAAATATTTTTTTTACAGAAAAGATGAATCTGGCATTTCTGTTATCAATTCTCTATTTCTTATCTGCATCAGCAGATCAAATTAAAATAAAAGTTTTAAATGATACTCTTAAAATTGTAACTACTGAATTTCCAATTGGTTGTGCTTGTGGAATTTTTTTAAGTGGACAATTTAAAAAGGATGGTAAAGAATCACCTAAGGGAGAGCCTGCTATTTTTCATGATTTACCTGGAGCATTTTCATGTACTCCAACCGGGAATAAACTGTGTACAAATAAATGCTTGGACACTGTGAGTTAATCTATAGAAATACAAAATTATTACCACACATATATTTTATTGATGATACAGTTAATTTCTTATCTCAAGTAACACAAAATATGAAATATTTACTATAGATTATTAAACATCTGCCAAACAGTCCTAAAATACTATGTAATTCAATAAAATATGACTGTCATAAGGAAAGGGTAAGTTTTATTTTAATGTTTCACAATAGCTTCAAATTAACTATTAAACAACATTATATTATATAATTTCTTTATATTAGGCTTACTTATTTATTAAAAATTGTAACAGTGGATGGATTAACACAAATCTTTCTGCTGGAAGAGAATATTGTTGTAAGGATGGCACACCATACAAATGTCCAGTATATTAAAATAAATATCTTTTATTATGTATGTGTTCTCACTTGTTATAAATGTATAAGCTTTATACTTTTTTAATTTAATAAAACCATTATTGATTCTACCACGTTTTCTTCTTAAATGTCCCGCTTCTTGTCTAAATATAGCTTCAAGAACATCACATATACTCTACAAAGAATCAAAGGAATCCCAGATAAATATCTGAAATCTTCATTCTATAATTAAATTATCATATATAAAACTTTGTTCTATTTTGTGCACTTTAAAAAAGAAAAACTTTCGCTTTACATTGAGTTTTTCTCTATACTTATTAACATATGAGGTATGATTTTGATCTTTAATTTGTGCCATTGGGTCAAGTTCAGGCATAACCCCAATAATATTACAGATGACAGTGTTAAATTTAAATTAATCAGCTACTTTAAATTTGTATCTCAAACACTCTACTTTTATAGCCAACATTAAGTCTGTATAAAAGCTAATTTTTATTGATACAAAAAAGATGGAAAAATTATTTATCATTTATATTATTAAGAAAACAATGTGAAGCTTTCTATTATAAATATTATTTTGAATAAAAAACATTATAAATAAAAATTGGTAAGAAACATGTGTGCAAGACTTTTAGCATGTCCTTTGTGCTCACAACCAGGTTTTTTAACATTGGATGCATTGCGAGCAGGATTAATAAGCGTAGCAACACGACCTCTTACATGCCCTGTGTGTAATGAAGTATTGCTTGGTATTGATAAGCTTACTATTCATTTATTCAGCCACACTATTAATTTAAGTAATAATAATACAACAGAGTCATTGAAACATACAAATATTATTACCAGTACTCATAATCCACCAATAATAAGTAATTTAGAAAGTATTACTTTTCAAGATTGGAATATGTCTAAAATACAAATTACAGATTCAAATAAACTTTCACAGAATAACTTAAATATTCAAAATAGTTTAATATCATCGCAAAGTCTGCAAAATACAAAAGATGAAGCTTCAATTTTGAATCCAGAAGTTTCTATTCAAAATCAAAATTCATTGAATCATATACCTCAAATTACATTTCCACAAAATTCAATTTGTGGAAATAAAGAGATACATACACTTCAAAGGAATAAAGAAATAGAATCAGAAAAACTGCCTCAACAAATGTTACAAGAAACAATAAAAGTAGATTATGCTACACAGTACTTTGATCATCAAAACGTTAAAAATGTAAAATTTGTACAAAATTATCCTGAAACAGAATATGAAAATGTCCAAACATTTAAAAATTGGATAGAGGATCAACATTGTGAACAACCAAACAAAGAAGTATCAGACAAAATGGGAAGATCTGTCGATAAACCTTGTAGTAATGAACAAATGATAATAACAAACAAACTTCCAAACATTATAAGTACATGTACCAATATACCATTGGAAAAAGCTAATGATAAGAATATACAAGAAGACTCATCTATTGTATGTAATAAAAGACAAAATGAAAGTCTTGAACATAATGAGATATTACCTCAATTAAAACTTATAAAAACATTATCAACAAGACAAAAGACTGAGCGTTGCAATATATGTGGTTTTCATTTTCCTGATCATAATATTTTGCTTTTACATAAGCAATTAATACATATGATCAATGAAAAAGATTTAAATGTTATGCCTGAAAATTTACTTAAGAATTATTCATGTCACTTATGCTCTAAAGTATTTAAAATGAGAGGTAGTTTAATGGTGCATATGCGAGTAGCACATATGGGATATAATTTAGGTAATTTCTTATTACATTGAAAGCATATTAATATCTATTATTTAACAAACATTAACATAAACATATTTTCAGGTTCTTTGGTCAGAGGTGGACAAATAGAACTCATACTTAATGAAAATAAATTTAACTGCCCCACATGTGGAAAAGAATTTAAAAAGGTGGTAAATATGTTTCTTTGAATGTCTTTTTGTACAAAATAAAACAAATTTATTATTTTAGGAACAACATGTAATGCAGCATTTAAAAACACATGAAGCTAAACAATGGGAATGTGATGTATGCAATAAAATGTTTACAACGAAATATTTTCTAAAAAAACATAAAAGATTACATTCAGGAGAAATGCCTTATAAGTGCAACATATGTAATAAAACGTTTACTTTCCAGCAGTCATATCATAAACATAGATTATACCATAAAGATGATAAACCTTATACATGTACAACTTGTGGCAGATCATTTAAAGAATTATCTACTTTGCATAATCATGAACGAATTCATACAGGAGAAAAACCTTTTGCATGTGAAACATGTGGTATGTTAACTTTTGTAAGAATTTTATTTAAAAATGTGTTGCAAAAACTGAAATAATGCATGTTTTGTTTTCAGTTATTACTAACAATTTAATATGGATTGTTCTGTTTCTGCAATGTATGTATAACAATGTTTTGTAGTTTATTATATCTACTACAAATACTGCTTATATTTAGAAGTATGTAATAACTATATTCATACAGCATATATTTTGAGAATTTTATAATTAAAAGCTCCTTCCTATAATGAAAAAATAGATGGATAAATATGACATCATCTTTTTTATAATTTAGATGCTTGCTTTTTAGGAAAATGTTTTCGTCAACGTGTTTCATACTTGGTTCATCGTAGAATTCACACAGGTGTAATGCCTTATAAATGCACAACATGTGGAAAAAGCTTCAGATACAAGGTATATCAGAATAAAAAAGAAATACTTTTATGATTTTATTAATTATCCATTACTATAGGTAAGTCAAAGAACTCATAAGTGCCCAGCACAACAAACAGGAAATGTACAACAAACAAATATCATGGATCAGAAGTCAGTAAATTTACCAGATATACAAGGTATACACAATGATATATGTAAAACTCAAAAGGATTTTTTAAAGGAAAATCAAACGATGCTAGATATTGTAAATAATGAAGAAAACAAATATGTGTTAATAATAAATACTCAAGGTCAGCATCTTTTAACAAAAGAGTCTAACATTGAAAAAATACAAACTATTGCAAATACTAACATTACAAATAAAAAACAGAAGTTAGAAGAATGTACAGGGACAAACAATGATAATGAAAAAATAGGGAATATGTGGAAATCTGACATTCCTAATAGTTCTATATTTAAGAAACCCTTTGACACTTGTAAAGTAATACAATCAAAAAATGAGAAACCATTTCAAGAAGATACACATGATTTCTTTTCAATGGTAATGTCTCCCCTTGAAAATGGACTACCTTCACCCACTGCTGAAATGGAACACTTAAGAGTATCATCCCCCACACAAAAAGGAGATATATCAAAATCTTATGATACTTTTAGAAATACAGCACATATCATGGAAATGAATATGTTTAATGCTGATATAGAACAAAGTTTTAGCACTGCAGATAACAACGCAAATAATTTGCAAACTATTAACGAAGAATCATTGAAACAACTACTGTATAGTATTAATGAGAAATGATTAGAGAATTCGCCATAAAAAATTGCATTATTAGTTATCATCGTTATAAATAAATAAGAATTTTTCAAAGAAGAATTAATTATAAAAATTTATAATGAATTTTTTCCCGGAAATTTTAAAATACTAACAAGAATTTCTTTGTCTAATGTGTACCTATTTTTTGAAACATAAAGTTTACTTCTTCAAAAAAGTGGCACAATAGTTAATATGGCTGAGTTAATCCTTGAATCATTTAATAATTTTGCTAAATATATTTTAGTGCAAATGTTCAACCAAAATGCTTAAATCACTTTTCCAGCTTTTATTAATGTTTATAGACGAATAGTATGTATTTTAACTAATCTTTTTTACGAAATAAAGCGATAATATTATTCTCGTTGCTGATTGGTTAATAAAAATCGAATAATACACATTAACCAATCATCGTTCAGAGAACGTTACAGTATGGCTACATAAAGGAACGCACATGCTTCAGCTGAATCAACCATACAACTTCCATCCTGTATAATCCTCGGTCGAGATATCGTAGCAGACGACGCTCTAATCGACTTGACAGCACAGTCTGTATTTTCACGTGTCCTCTTATACATCGCATTGCGTAACTGGAGTTCGACTTCCAGGGAGGAGCTCCCTTTTTCGGTAAGTAGTTATTTCAAATAAAATTAAAAGGATCAACAAACGTTTAATAATTATAACATCTGTTACGGTTCTGTCAAACATTTGTTCTGTTTATTTTATCAGTATACTTCATTTATTGCAAACTGTTTTGACATAGGTTGAGAAATATTTTAACTTATCGGCCAATTGGATACTACTAAATCAGATTTTCAACCAATCGTAACGGTGTGTACATACTTGCCGTGATCAAACAATAGAACCAGAATTCGACATTCGTTACAACATCGTAATTGTGAAGTTTACGTGTTTTCCTAGAAGATTTAAAAAGTGATGAAATAACAGTTTTATAATTGTTTCAACTTTCTATCTGTCTGTTTAATCTCAAAAACGTTTTATAATTATCATTTGACACGTTATCAGCAAATGCGTTTGTAATAGTTAAGATTGAGTTGACAAAACTATAAGAATTTTTTAAAAGTATTGAACAACGAATAACAAGCTTTTTGGTTTAATCTGTTACATCTCCATGTTATCATTAATGTACATTAATTTTATATACGTTGTTTTATCGCCGCTCTATAATTCTGTCTGCTTAACACATTTATTTATGATAACCTAATCATATTTATTTTGAATCCAAGCAGTGTTTAAGGTTTGACATGTCACATGTCACCCATTAGTGGAAATCGCATTTATTCGAATCATGATTTCTTTTCTAATAGACAGATTTGTGTTTATTTATAAAAATATATAAGTTCATTGTACTAGTTTGAAAAACATAAAAAGAAAAATTCTTTTGAGGTACTGTAACATAGCATATAATGTTACAGAACAACATATTGAATCACACACACACACGAAACACACGCGCATACGCATAGTCATATGCATATTATTGTGTATGTATCGTAGTATATGTCTATATATTATTACACGTATACTATTCTGTATATAATTATAGTATGTGTATATAAATACATGTATATATACACATACATATATCTTAACCAGGGAATAATTATATATTTGAAGATTTCTCATTGATATTCAATCAATTGTTTGCGATTAATTTGGCACTACAAACGAAGAGAAAGTAAAAGTTGGTGTTTGAAAAAACTGCGGCAAGATGGCTATTCGCGCCGGTTTCGCGTCTGCTGTTCCGTTATGAATTGCGATTTCACTCCATGCGGGCATCGTGTTTTCGAACACACCTACGTTGAATTCGTGTGTGACGTTTCCTGATGGGGGCGGAGCGTTCTCCAGCTTCCCAATTCTAACCAACCCGATCCCGATAGCCGTCGCATTCCGCTGAGTTGCTTCAGTGTGCCTCGGCAGTGCGTTTGGTGCGTTTTTTGGTGTGTGCTACTGCACATAGCCACTCACCAACGTACGTGCTTTGTGCGAGAATCCATTTTTGTGTCGTATGTAACAAGAAACGTTTGTGCTCATAAAAATCATCGACGAGAAGACATTTTCCTCGCGATGCCCTGGGCATGTTTATCCGACATTCAGGTAATCTTTATTCTGTAATTGAGATTTCTTTTCCTCTCTTCTAGTCGTTTTTTTCTTCTTCTTCTTCTTTTACTTTTTGTCGAGGACCTGCATACCTAAGTAGGGTTCTCTTTTTCGAGGACCTAAACC
This sequence comes from Bombus impatiens, assembly GCF_000188095.3. Lineage (NCBI taxonomy): Eukaryota > Metazoa > Arthropoda > Insecta > Hymenoptera > Apidae > Bombus > Bombus impatiens. Next base: position 62,717 of record NT_177349.1, on the reverse strand, counting down.
TGAGGTCACACGGTAACGAGAGTGGAGAAACTAAAGATAGAAAGAGACGAAGAAAGAACTCGTCCTCCATTACTTGTTCACAAGCAAATGGTGGCTTGCTCACTTACGAGTCTTTGTTGTAATTATTTACGTCTTTCGTTGAATATCTTACGGTTGTACGGAATCTATTCGTGGCTTTGTTGCGACTATGTAATCCTAGTATTCTTAGAAGAGGTTCTATGATGTCAACGGCACAATTTTGCATTGACCATGATATTATAAACGGACACCAGTTGTACTGTTTGTTATGATTCTTGGGTTTGTTACTATCTCTTTCACCGTGAAGGAAAACATTAATTGCGCATCGCCTCTGCTGTATTATTTAGTCACGCTCCTCTTATCCAAGTGTCCATTGATTTATCGTAATAAGTGATTTCTGTTTAATCTATTGTGTTGAAATTACACACACACACACACACATTTTTTACTTTTAACGTATTATTTGTAAGTAGATATATATATTTCTTTGTTACATTTTTAAATAATAATACATTACTCTTTCAACATTTGTACAGGCTTTTATGTAATGAACATATTTAATGTGTTTTTTGTTAATATTTTTCTCTTTAAATAAACTATATTTTAATAATGAAAGTTAACTATAATGAAATATTTGTAAAAATGTTTATGAAAAAAAATTTAGGATAGTTGTAATTTCAACTATATCTTCTAATTTTAATCTTTCAAAACCTTATTTTCATGACAAATGTTAAAATTAGAATTACTTTTAATTTAGATTTATTATTCTGTTTGATATTTTTAATTCTAATTTCAATCTTAACTTAGATTATACTCTTGTTATTATGTAATGAATGTGGTGCCAAGGATATTCACTATTTTATAATCACTTTGAGTTTCATTAAAGTGATTATATGTTATAGAATTTTTACATGATATTTTATTAGTTTCTCATTTATTTAAAAAATTATAAGAAATATTTTCTTTTTTGTTGCAGACAGAATAGTGGCATGAGTCGATTAATCTATGGCAGATCAACAAGATCAGTTGTCATCAGGGGGGTCTGTAGAGACGGCCAGTGCTTCAGCAGACACCTCTAAGGTTAGAAGGAAGAGCTCTAGCAGTGGTAGTAGTGGTTATAGAAAACGACAAAGCACTGGTTCTATTCCTGTCACATTAGAAGAAAAAAGACGTAGACAAACTATTGGTGATCCACAATCATCTGAAGTTTTTAATAATACTTCTTGTAAACATTCAAGTGAATCAACAGGAATTAGAACAAGAGGTGAATTTAAAGGTCATGGCAGTGGCTTAGAATCATATCTAGGTAATTATATTTTTTTAAAACAATATAAACATAATTCTTACATATTGTTTCATTCTTTTACTATTATTTTAAATGTCATGTTTATTAAAAATTGGTCATAATTCTAACTATAGTCTATATTATCTTCTATAGATAATAATTGGAAGCCACAACATAAAGTCCAGCAATCAAGCTATAATATTAGTGCGAACAGTACAAGAGCTCGTAGTGTTGCAAGAACAAGTTTGCCAGAGTTAAATTTAACAGCTATTGACTGTGTTGCATCAAGGACTCGGTCTCGTACACCACAAAATCCACAAGCTACGTCGCAAGGAAATACTAGTTACAATTTATCAGTGTCCAGTGGTTACGATAGTAAAGAAGACTTAACATATAACAATTTGGTACCAACATCAACTACTACATCAGTTACTAGTCATCCATCCACATCAAGAACAAGAGGTTAGTGTATTTATTGGTTTTATATTAAAAAGTGTTGGTTGCAATGAGATGTGATGTGTGATTTGAGTGAACACATAATACAAATTAAACCAACTCTAAAAATGCATTTATTTTAATAATTTTTATTTTAAGAACGTATATAAATGCATAAATCGTAACAATAACAACAGTAAGTAATAATTAATTAACATATTTACCAATTATAAATAATTAATATGCATTTTCTGTAAATGGGCTCTTTTACTTTGAAAAATTAATCACTTTTAATGTAAATAAGATTTTATTATTTTAAAAACAATGAACTTATGGTTTTATATAATATGTATAATTAACATTACTTTTTAATTGTTTGTATACTAGCAATTCATTGTTGTGTTAAATTTTTTTATTTATAATGTTTTATAATTTGTAATGATTAATAAGAAATATGATAATTATCAGTTGCTTAACAGAATACTTAAATTAAGAAATATTTTCTGAAAATTTTGTTTTGTTAAAAAAAATGCAATATCTTTTTATTTATTATTAACAACATATACTTTTATTTTTTCTAACATACATTTCTTAAACAATTGTAATTATTTGTTAATGGAATTAATCAATAATAATTTTGAAGAACTAACCTTTTAAAATGTTCCAAAACAATTAAAATTAACTACATAAATGTTCTGTTCAAATAGACTTAAATAGAAATCTTTATAAACAAATTAAATAATAATAATACCTTTAAACACACACAAGTAAAAACAATAATGTTCGTATTCACAACATATATTTGATACAATAATATCATATAAATTTATTATCATGATCAACTAAAAAAATCTTTGCTCATATATTAAAAGAATGTGTTTTGCAACCTTCATTTAATGGAGTAGTAGGCTAAAGTATAGGGTAGTAAAACTAGGATTTGTTGATTCACAAATATCTTAAAATTAAAGAAAGAAAGTATTACCAAAATAAGAGTCATAGATCAGACTGTATCATTAGGCCTGAGGATGAGCGAATGTCTGGAAGGATTTGTGTCTGCTGTCAAAGCACTTTTTCCAATATCAACACAAACGTATCATCAAGAAGGTAAGCCTAAGGAGTACACACTTCGTACTACATTTTCTTACCCTTATTTTCTCTTAAAAATTCATGAGTAGATTTCTTTAAACGAATACAAGTCATTATAAATCTGCTCTCTAAATTGGTTTTCCATACCCATATGCAAGTATATCATATATAAATGAGATCAAATTGTTTGTGTCAAATATGATTTATGCATGACATTATTTCTCCAGACATATATAAAATAAATATGGTTCTGATGTAAGTTATACATGTTTGTGCTATTTAAAATTTCATGGTGAAATTCCATATATATATATCTATATACATACATTTGTGTGTGTGTGTGTTTGTATGAAATTTATATATACATATAAATTCAAACACTCACTCAATATTGTTTTATTACTTGGAGATTTTGATGTGCAAATACTTCATGAGGTATGAAGATAGATCAAAAATATTAGCATAACAATTGAATAGAATATTATAAAAACAATTTAGTTATTCACAAATAAAAGACCATGCCTTAATACTCATACATATACATTGTACAATATACAATTTTACTTCTCTATTTAATGCAGTTTCTTACAATTAAAAAGACATTTTTTCATATTACAAAATGCAGCATTTATGTATGTATTAAATAATATATATACATATAATAAGATATATAATTATGTCTACAATATGCATACAATTAGTAATGATCATGAATAAAATGTATCAATTTCTATAGATTTATAAACATTATCTTAATGGTCCAAATTTTTACTAAAATAATTATTATTTTCAGTTTTGAAAATTACTAAATATATTAAATTTATGTATCCAAATGTGCAATATAGCATGTGCAATATTTTCATTTAATTTAATGGGATGGATAGTGTCAAATTAATAAGGTAAATATAGTTCACTTGTGGTAATGTTGAGCAAAAATACATATTTTGTATATGCACTTTGTTAAAAGAGATATATACATATATATATAAACACATTTTGTATATTCTACAAAAGATGTACAAAGCCTTACATGCAGATATGGAAAATACCTATACAATATAACTATACATGAGTGATCTCTAATATTTCTTTCCTGTAATAATATAAAACTTATTGAATAGTATTTAATACAATAATCATATTTTAATGTTATAATTATACTGCAAATATTTATTTAAATATTATTAAATACTATCATTTCTTGAAAATTTAATGAAATAATCTATATATAATAATCTATATATTTTATAAAATGAAAAATGTTTATAATTACTAAAGCATAAACATATGTCTGTATAAATCACATGTTTGTTCCTTCATAAATTTTTAGATATAAAGAAGGCATTTAATTTGTATTTTGCTTTAACTTTTGATTTTATGTGAAATTTATTCTAATATCCATTGTTTATCATTTTTATCACATATAAACATAACCTCCCAATCTATTTTGTTACTATATTTATAAATGTAATATTATCATCAATATGTGATATTATACATACTTTTTAATCCTTAAGATCATTTATGAAATCTGTAAAATGAATAAAAGCATGTGTTGTACATCTATTTAGGTTTAGCACAGGATTATTCCATGAACATGTGTAATACGAATATGTATGCAATTAATATAAATATCTATAAAAAGAAAAACATGCTTGAATAGGTTGTAGATTGCACAGAAGACAATGTACATATAGTATTATAAGTTATAACGTACTTATTATCAACTTTTAACTTGTGAAAATGCTTGATTCCTTGATAATTATGCACAAAAAACAATGATATTTAAAAAATTTGTTTTATGTGCACTAAAACATTATATATGTATGTTAACGTTTTTCCCTTTCTTGTTATCCAAAGTGGTAATGATTTTCAACGATAATCAAGTTTTAGAACATTTAAAAATCATTGCAAGTATTGAACTCTTTATATATATAAATCATAATAATAATAATAGTAAAATGTTTCAATATTTTAGGGTCAAAATCCCACGGTGGTACAACCTGCGCGAGTAGCAGTGCAAGTAGTCAAGTTTTAAGTGTGAAGTCCAGCATCAGAGTGGGTAACGCAGCCAGTAATTCTGTGGAGAGTGGTGGGGGGGCGTTGGCACATGACGGGGCAGGCACTAGTGGCATCGCCACAGCCACTGCCAATCCACCTGTGTCTGCCACCGCCACTGCCAACCCTGCACACCCTCATCCTGCGCACAAGCATATATTACGTTCTCGCGCAAAATTATCCAGTGACTATAAAGATCTGTCAAGTATTAACAAAACTTCAGGAAAGCATCATAAAAAAGATACTACAACAGGCACCTGTTCGAGCTCCAGGTAATTGATTGCTTAAAAATGATTATTATGTTTTAAATGTCATGATGTTTAATGTATGTTATCACAACTATAACATTTTATTCAAACAGACATCGCTCTTCATCACGTGCAAGAAAAGCAGTGATAGAAGGAGGTTCAGGAGGAAGTGTAATGCCAGGTACTGACTCTTTGACTAATAGTACCACCCCGACAACTGTTTCATCTGCAGTTTCTAGTAGTCAATTAGTATCCACAACTGGAGAAGACGAATTGGCATCCACTGCTACGTCTGCCACTGGTAAGTTCCTTATATATAAGATGGTCTACAACAAATGTTACAAGTCATAACTCTTTTTTCAAGAAGTTAGTCTTACAATATCATTTTTTTATTAAGCAAGTGGAGGACCATCCGGAATGTCAGGGACTACTGGAGACAGTGAAAGTGATGATGGGGAAGTTGGGAGGTTGCAAGCATTACTTGAAGCTAGAGGTTTACCTCCTCATGTGTTTGGTGCATTAGCACCACGAATGCAGCATTTGTTAAATAGAAGTATGGGTGCAAGTTCTGGTAATATTCTCTTCTTTGCAAATTCTACTTTTTCTTATTTCATTTTTTCATTTTATATTTTCATTTTTATTAAAAGCAATTTTTTAAATAAGTATTATGTTTAGAAAATAATTTTATAATTCTAGCTGCTAAAGCACAACAGTTGCTGACTGGTTTGCAAGCTGTTGATGATGAAGGAGAACAGCTACAAGCTGTTATTGGAATGGGTGAAATCCTTGTTATGGGAAATGAAGATACATTAGCTGGCTTCCCTGTGAAACAAGTGGTTGCAGCATTAATAAATTTACTCGGAATAGAACATAATTTTGTAATAATGACACACGCATGTCGTGCTCTTACTTACATGATGGAAGCTTTACCCCGATCGTCAACAGTTGTGGTTGACGCTGTTCCAGTGTTCTTACAAAAACTAGAATCTATCGAATGTATGGACGTAGCAGAACAGTGTTTAACAGCGCTAGCTATGCTTTCTCGAAGACATAGCAAAACCATTTTACATGCGGTATGCATAGTATTAATTCATTGACGATCAATTTAAAACGAATGTTGTTTCTTATTATTACGTCTATTTTTAGGGAGGAGTATCAGCTTGTTTAAAATTCGTCGATTTTTTTAATATCACAGCACAACGAGCTGCATTAACGATTACAGCAAACTGTTGTCAAAATCTTCATCCTGATGATTTTCACTTAGTAGCTGATAGTTTACCTTTATTAACAAGTAGATTGACAAACCAAGATAAGAAAAGTGTTGAGTGTGTTTGTCAAGCATTTAGTCGATTAGTTGATAGTTTTCAACATGATCCAGTGACTTTACATAAAATTATCAATGCAGAACTTCTTCAAAACTTACAACAGTTGGTAAGAGAAATACTTATCTTCTATTATTATTTTTCTTAATAATGTAATGTTTTATGAACTTTATTACTAAAGATATATGCATTTTCTTATATTTTAGCTTATGATTACCCCACCTGTTAACAGCATTGGTAATTTCATAACAGTGTTGCGAATGCTCTCTGTGATATCAAATCGCTGTCCTGATTTGGCACAGCTGCTTCTGCAACAGAATATAGCTTTCACATTAAGTTATCTTTTAACTGGATCATTAGAAGTGAAAACGGAAGATGTAGAATTAGTGCCGCGATCTCCGCAAGAGTGGTTTGAAATCACTTGTTTGATTGAAGAACTCATGCCTTCTTTACCAACTGATGGCATATTTAGTGTAAATAGTTTACTTGAAAGGACCAGTAATCAACAAGAAAATGTTCATTGGGAATGGCGCGATGAAAGACATTGCTGTCATCCATTTAGTACTATTGATTCTAGAATCATTGAGGTATTGTAATCATACTTGATTAAATATTATAAAAAATCAAATATGTAGAGTAAAATGACAATATTTTCTTCAGATGGCATTCCAAAATGGGGAGGATGAAATTTGCTTGTCCTCTTTAGGACGAACTTATACGATAGATTTGACTGTGATGAAACAAATTAATGAAGATATTGGGTTAGCAAGGAGCATTTTTCGCAGAGTGAATGCACATCCTTCAGAAGGCAAAAGTCCTACATGTTCATCTAAGTAAAAATATATTAATATCTTTATGAATTAAGATATGTTAACACTTAGCCAACTGAACGGGGTGATCTCTCTTTTTGACTTTAGCAATGCGTTTTTTTTTATAAAGTAGAGTGTATAATAAAATACACCAATTTAGTAGTGTTAAAATTAATTAAAAAGTTACATTATCAGTTATGACTAAATAAAGTTATAATCGAACGATACCACACTGTAAAAAAAATATTAAAATGCATTATGAATTTTTAATTGCATTTTATTTTTATTTTTAATTGAATTTGTTATTTATTTTTAGTCCTCTTTAATGTTTTTAATTTTACCTATATTTTTTAATATTTTTAATATATACTTTTAATTTGATGTTTTATATAAACAATATGTGAACTTGTTAAACAAAATCATTACCGCAAAATATAATTGATCACTTAAATAATTTTTAGATTTCTTTGTTTTCTAAGTAGTGAAAAGTACTTGGAAAAATACGGATATAGGATGGCTTGTCCATTGCAGTGAGAAACGTATAGCTCGCTGTGGCACACGCGGTTGGTTAAGTGTTAACATTCTGGGGACCGGAGACACGAATTCGCGTCTTTCATGCTTCATGTAGTATCCTATAAAAATGTTAACTATTGTTAAATAAAACAATAAAAACGCAATGGATCCTATAAACGAAACGTTATGAAAGTGTTCTTATATTACATGATTGAATAATACGAAACCATTATCACTACATTAAATATTGGTCGTTTTGAATCTTTTCCGATCGCTCCAAATACACCTGGGAATTCAGGCTATATGCTTGTCAGAGCAACCGGTCTCCAGAGTGTTAATATCCAAAATGAATTTTTCACAAGTTTTAGGTATTATAATTCGTATTATAAATTCTTGTAGCATGGATGTTGTACCTCCAGTAATTGAAACAAATGAATGGTTAGTATCGTTTATTCGAACGTTATTCTCTGTGTTATATGAAGTCTACAGTAGTTCTGCTGGTCCTGCTGTAAAATGTAAATGTCTCCGAGCTCTGTTACGTATGGTCTATTATGCCTCGACAGATTTACTTAAGGTAAGTGTATATGAGCTAAATGAGAATACTATTATATTTTTTAAATTGTTCATCATTGCTTACAATCTCCTTTATTATTATTAATACAGGACGTCTTAAAAAATCAAGTAGTATCATCACACATAGCGGGTATGCTAGCATCCCAAGATTTACGAATTGTTATTGGAGCTCTGCAGATGGCAAGTATATTAATGAAAAGACTACCACAAGTATTTGGGGTTCATTTTCATCGTGAGGGCGTTCTACATCAAATTCGTCAACTAGCTGATCCTGAAGTACCTCTTGGTGTTTCACCACCCAAGTGTCCTTCTAGTACTGGTAATCTGCCTATATATATTTATTTATTATATATTATATTGTATATATATATATATATATATATATATATATATATATATATATATATATATATATATATATATACGGAGATGAAAGAACACCACATTTTCTTAACCTTTTATATGTCGCAGATGAAAGGACACCGGAGCCTTCCCTCTGGAACTTCGGGAAAATCCGTAAAATTGTAATTAAAGTTTACAGTCGTAATTAAACAATCTGCCGTCATCCTGCCCAATAGTACTTGTTTGCGATTTGTGATAATAAACTTGGGCTCAAGGCGACCACCAGTCGCCGAACGTAGCCGCGGTCACCGGGATGAACGCTTTGTCTAACAAAAGCATGGAGTAATTCTATAGCTCTCCTTAAAAAGGAAATAGATGTAACACTCGACAGTAAACATTCCCGTAGCTTGCGACATGTCGACGCATCTCCACAGTACATGTTCAGCTAGCTTCAGGACCCGTTACAAATTTTAAGATTTAGTTAACTAAAGTCCTCCAAACAGACAAACAGTCTTTGTCCCAACTACGGAAAAATAGGGGAGACCTATTTTTCAACGAGCGGCGTCTCCAACTAGCATCTTTTTCTAACTACCGATATGGAGATTGATCAATTAGCAGCAACGCCAATTTCCCTTACTTTCTGAACGAAGGCTTTTCTCGACGAATCCAATGATCTCGTGTCCTTCGACACACTCCAATATAGTTTTCCTCTGTGGCATCATCGGGACGAGAAAGTCATTCTCTCTCGCGATCTCATCGACGAAAAGAGTAACCCTTTACGACCAGTGAATATTACGCGTCCGACTTAGATTTTGTGAGCACGTTCATCTATTGAACCTAGGATCATTATCATTAGTTTCTCGAGTATCTAATTACCACGGTTACTTGTCCGGTTCTATGATAATCGTATTTGCACTAGCCAATGTCTTCTCTATTGCATAACGACAACGTGTAATCCAAACGAAGATTCGTTTCACGCCCCTAACCCTAATTCTAATGTAAACCCGACATATATATATATATATATATCGAGTCAGAATCCGAGTCTGGGCCCGAGTCGTCCTCGTGGCGGGAGCTTGGGACAGGTAAGGATTCTTCACTGAAGCTATCCATTTTCTTACACCACTGAAGTTACTTTTATTGACACACACACACACACACACACATATATTACGGTACTTATTACGTTACAAAATATATGATTTAACATTTATATTTTTCATTTTTACCTTTCTTAGGTACATCATTACCAAGCCCACAGCCAGGTCCGTCTAATACGTCGCTTTGTTCCACCACGATGTTTTCTTCTAGTAATGCTACATCTCCAATTGCTTCTCCATCAACGAATGGTAATATATTATTCGGTACGATTGCAACATGTCAGTTGAAATCAAATCTCTCTGCATCGATGGAAACGCATACTAGAAATGAATTAAACTCTTCTGTAGATGATGTAACTACACCACAAAGTGCTCATTTGTACGTGTATGCAACACTAAAATATCTTGAAAAAATATCTTATACTGTGGATATAGTATATTATTTACATTAAATATTTTATTAGGAGAATTGGAGATGTCCTGAAAAGGAAACGACACAACAAGAAGGGTCGATTTTCTAGACTTGGCGGTACTACGCCACAACAAACTCAGCAACCCGAATCGCTTTTTACTGGTTTCGCTCCCAAAAATAATCGTTTCTTAGGAAATCTTAATCCTGCTAGATGGGGTCGAAAATCATCGTCTTCAAGTTCTGCTAGCGATAAAAGAGATACAAGTTCATCGACAAGTTTGTCAAAGCCGCCTAGTAATTCAAGTTTAACAGGAGGTAACCGAGACAAGGCTAAAGCATGGGTACGTGATCAAGCTGCTCAATTTTTGGCTCGATACCAGGATGACGCTCCATGTACACATCCTGCAATGACAGTCCTCTCAAGACTTACTGCTGCCATACAACGGCTACAATCAAATGTAAGTATCTTTCGATATAATTATGCAATATTTAACATTCATTAATTGAAAATGCATTTATAGGAACTGGATGAAATGTTATCAGCACTTACTGAATTACGAGATATAGTACTGGAAAGTGATATATCTCCATTTGAGATGAATTATAGCGGTCTCATCAAAGCTCTGCTAAACTACCTCACAACTACGGATGCACCTGGTAATCGTTATGATCGCCTTCGTATGTTCTGGAAACTATTTGCAGAATCAACAGTAAGTAAAATAAATTATTTTACATTTTTATAGTTTATATTGGAGACTTCCTTTGAGGCACATTCTTATTACAAATGTTTAATTTTTAGATGTGTCAAGATAATAACATTACCGACTTCAATCCTGGAGCATTTGGTGCTCTAGTAACAAAATTGAATAGTTGTGTTGCACAGTTGGAACAATTTCCTGTAAAAGTACACGATTTACCAGCAGGATCTGGGGCTGGTCGTGGAGGCACTAGTGCTCTTAAGTTTTTCAATACACATCAACTCAAGGTAGAGTATTTAATCTTCAAATAACAATAGTATTTTAACTTGAATAACAGTAATAATTTAACTTGAATAATTGTGATTTTGTAGTGTAATCTTCAACGGCATCCAGATTGTAACAACTTAAAACAGTGGAAAGGAGGTACTGTTAAGATAGATCCTCTTGCATTAGTACAAGCAATTGAACGTTATTTAATGGTTCGTGGATATGGTAGAATACGAGAGGCTGAATCTATGCTTAGTGACGACGATAACAGTGAAGATGATATAGATGATACATTGGTAATATTTGTATATGTATATACATTTATACCCTTTTTTGAATTAATAAGTAACAATATTTTGAATTTATATTATTAATTTTATAGGCAGCAGTAGTTATAAGTCAAGGGTCAGCAAAACATAAACTCCAGTTTTTAATTGGAGATGAAGTACTGCCTTTTAATATGACTGTTTATCAAGCTGTTAGGCAATTTGGTTGTACTGGTATGGATCATTCTGAAGCAGAAGCTGATGGTGAACCACCACTTGGTCACGATGCTGTATGGGTACAAACTCATACAATTTATTATAGGTAATTTTTAATTTTTACCCCTTCTTTTTAAAGTAAATAAGGAAAGTAAATGATCCAAATAATTTTTATTCGTTTAGACCTGTACCCGAGGAAGAAACTACAACGTCGCCAAAACCAGGATCAAGTTCACAGGGTAGTAGCCGCAAAGGCAAAGGAAAAAGTACAAAGATCAGTTCAAAACGAAAAGAGGATAATTTATGGCTTGAAGGAGTAGTCCCTGCACAACGATGTCCACTTGATTCTTATTTGTTACCTACTTTACCATCTTCAGTTACTATTACTGATGCTTCATTGGATGGTTTATGCCTATTACGTCTTCTACACGCTTTAAATCGTCATTGGAGTGTTCTATTTCCTTATCTAAAGGGTTTAAATTTACTTTCTCCACAAGACTTTATTAATAATAAAATAGCCGCAAAAGCAAGTCGGCAGCTACAAGATCCTTTAGTGATCATGACTGGAAACTTACCTTTGTGGTTACAACAAATTGCTACAGTGTGGTAAGTACTGCGAAATTCATAATAGTTTACTAATGTCAATTTTGCTCAATTATTATATTTTCAATCGTTTACAGTCCATTCTTGTTTCCGTTTGAGACAAGACAGTTGTTACTTTACGCAACATCGTTTGATCGAGACAGAGCTTTGCAGCGTCTTTTAGATTCCGCTCCAGAATTATCTGGATCTGATAGTCAAGAACGTGTTACTCCACGTTTAGAACGAAGAAAGCGAACTATTTCTAGAACTGATATTCTCAAGCAAGCAGAATTAGTTATACAAGACTTAGCATCTAGCAAAGCCTTACTTGAAGTGCAATATGTCAATGAGGTTTATTTTGTATACTTTTTATATAGTTTATTTTTCATGTTATTTTCACAGTACTTTATAATTGTTGTTTTGCAGGTTGGTACCGGTCTTGGTCCAACATTGGAATTCTATGCTCTAGTCTCCCAGGAATTACAGCGTGCTGACCTTGATCTTTGGCTTGGTAGTTCAAATCCTACAGAAACAGGTTATGTTAATGTTCCGCAAGGACTTTTCCCAACGCCGATTGCGTGGAATACTAAAGTGTCCCATCTTGCAAAACTTAAAACAAAATTCAAGTTCCTTGGAAAATTTATGGCGAAAGCGATATATGATTCAAGAATGGTACAAATTTTTATTTCGTTGATTAGCAAGTTAGGACTTGCGACATTATCATCGAGTTACATCTTTATTTGTATTATTTTTTAGTTGGATTTGCCATTCAGTTTAACCTTCTATCGATGGTTATTGGGAGAAGAACATATGCTAACGTTAGCCGATTTAGCACATGTATGTCCTGACGTACATCGAACTCTTAGCAGATTACAAGAAGTTGTTAGACAAAAGGAAACAATTGAGAAGGATCAAACATTAAGGCCACATGAGAAAGCAAAACTAATAGACTCATTAAATTTAGATGGCTGTTCAATTTCTGATCTTAGCCTTGTTTTTGAATTACCGGGTTATGAGAACATTGAATTAAGGAAAGGTGGAGGCGAAGTGCCCGTTACCATTTATAACTTGGATCAATATATCAAGGTACTTTTATTATAATGATTTGAACGTTAATGTATGAACTTATTTGATATCTTTTTCTATTATTAATTTCATACCTCAAAATTGATTGTTTAGTTGGTGGTACATTGGTTCTTATACGAAGGTGTCTTTAGACAAATGGAAGCATTTAGGGAAGGATTTGAATCTGTATTCCCACCATCACAGCTGAAACTATTCTTCCCTGAAGAACTTGAAGCTGTGTTCTGTGGACATGCGCAATCAGGTGGACAATGGGATGTAAAAACGCTTTCAGAGTGTTGCAGGACTGATCATGGTTATACACCAGATTCTCGTGCTATTCGTTTTCTATTTGAAGTTATGTCAAAATACAACAGTGAAGAACAAAGACAGTTCGTTCAATTCGTCACAGGTTCACCTCGGTTACCAGTTGGAGGTAAGTTCTTATTACTTTATGTGATGATATTTACTATATTCAAATAAATTTGAAAGAAAAATGTAAAAAATAAAATGTTATGTTACAGGTTTCAAGAGTTTAACACCACCGTTAACGATAGTGCGTAAAACGTTCGATCCGTCTATGAACACAGACGATTTCTTACCATCCGTAATGACTTGTGTTAATTACTTAAAACTGCCTGATTACACAACATTAGAAATAATGCGGGAAAAGTTGCGAATAGCTGCACAAGAAGGACAACATTCGTTCCACCTTTCCTAGAAACGGATGGAAAACCGGCGCGCCATTTGCTCTTTTGCTATCACATTGTCCAGGTTGAACAAAATTCTTCAGACACCATTTAAAATATCTAAAAAAAAAAGGCTATGTTTTGTTCAAAACTCAGTAATCGTACATTTGCACTTTATATAAGCTTTTTTCGAAAATATTTTTTTCTTGATTTTAGTGAAAATTCATTTAAATAAATTCTAATTTGATGTTTATCTTTTTACTTATAAACATAGATTGTGATATATTTTATCATCAAAAAAAAGTGCAAAAATATTAGCTCTACCATATGAGTTTTCTCTTGTGGTATTATGAACCAGGTAGCGTGGGAGCAGCCTTGTTCTAGGAAACTTATCTTTGATGTGTTACAATAATTAATAAAAGTTGTAAATATAGTTTAATATGCGCAAGTCTATATAAATACTTTATATTATATAATAGTGACAAAAAAATGATATTGCTATGAGACACCATGCTAATTAAATATAATTTAGTCTGAGGGGACATTTATTAGATATAAGTAAATTTTATATCAGTGGTGCATTTAGCATCGCCATAAATCGCCAATTTCATGCCTCATTGCAATTTGCAATGAAATCACAAATCAAGATCAATGAAAGAATAAAACTGCGCTAATGATGTAACTCATGTTTCATCATCATAGAAATATAATAACTCCGAATATAATTGCGTGTTTACGATTATCGTTTTAATTTCGTAATCGATCTCTTTGTGTTCGCTGCTTAGTTTTCAGTATGCGAGCACTGCGCGAATTGACGTGCAACACTCCTATATTTAAGTTTATTCGATGTATCACTAATTAAACTTATTTGATATTTTTATTCTAGGTAAGATAGTCCAATTAATACTTTACTTAGCTGTGTAAGAATGCAGCCAACATCGTCAGATCAAGTCATCATAATGATATATGAATCGAAGAAAATTCTTATATCCACTTATTTACAGGCGAAGTATCTATTTATGAAACATGTACGACAACTGTATAATACGAAATAGAATGGATATAAAAATCAGCGAAGCTGGTGTATCAAATGGATTATACAAGGTACATTACTTTCTTATGTCTCTGTAGAAATGTGATTCTATACAAAAATGATAAAAATATGAATTGATCAAAAGTAGAAAAGGAATAAGACGCAATTATTTGTTTTACATTTATATTTTGTACCATTGTTTGAGATGATCAATATATACATACATCACTTTTTGATTTTTATTTTTATATACATGGAACTTAATCGGTGAATTAGCGATTACATTAATTGATATTATATATAACTATCGTTTTGATTTTGAACACTTAGCCAACCGCGCGCGCCACAGCGAACTATACGTTTCGCACCGCAATGGACAAGCCAACCTATACGCTGTTCGCCGCGCATTTTTTTAAGTATCGAGGCGAAGATTAATATTCATTATTTAAAAAGCAAAGAAATCTAAAAAAATTATTTAAGTGGTCAATTATATTTTGCGATAATGATTTTGTTTAACGATCTCATATTTTGTTTATACAAAACATCAAATTAAAAGTATATATTAAAAGTATAAAGAAATATAGGTAAAATTAAAAACATTAAGCGTTTGAGTCCCAGGGGTCTTTGAAAAAACAGGGTCGAATAATCCCGAACAGCGCGATAATGCTTGTTTTAATCGATTGCGAAGAGAAATAAGCGGCGCAATGCGTTCGTCGTATTTGTTATTTTTATGAAATACGTCTATATTATTATATATGTGTACTATTAGTTTATAAATATTTCAAGTTTTGTCCAATAAAAATTATTGAGAAGATAACAATGAAATACAAAATACCATCAGTCATTCGTAGCGTTCAAATGTACTGGAACTTTTCGACACAAAATCAAACGTTTCGACTCAAACGGTTAAAGATGACTAAAGATAAATAAGACGCCTTGAACGTGAAATTAAAAATTCATAATGCATTTTAATATTTTTTTACAATGTAATATCGTTCGATTATAACTTTATTTAGTCATAACTGATAGTGTAACTTTTTAATTAATTTTAACACCACTAAATTGATGTATTTTATTATATATTGTACTGTATAAAAACAGAAAAAATGGCGCAATTAATTAGGAACAAATCTAGGTAAACAATAACTGATAATAGCAAAAAAAGAAAGAAAACGTTGCACAAGTCAAAAAGGGAGATCTCCCCGTTCGGTCGCGTAGCGATGTACTTCACAGAGGAGAGATCTCCCTATTCGGTTGGCTAAGTGTTAAAAGTAGCAGGATTGCTTTAAAGTTCCATTTCAGTTTTACAATATTTTTTTAACGTTATATTATAAAAATTATTTACAACCTGATATTTATACTTTATAATTTTTATGTATTTTATGATAAAACGTAAAACGTTATATTTTTGCATTACATTTCTAATACAAATAACGATGGATTATAACTGGTAATGTATACATAATATAAAACAAAAATCGTTCATAAAGTATGCAGGATACAAGTTAGGAATACAATTATAATGTATAATAGTTTAGGGTATTATCTAAACCTACATCAGTAATATTATAAATGAAAAGTACATTTATATCAATTCATTAGCATAAACACATTTTAATTTTATTTAGATCATATTATATTTCTTTAGCAATTTTCAATAAATGAAAATACAAATGTTGCTTGCCGACGAAATATTTCTTCTAATTAACAATATTTCGTAAGTAACATGCATAATATAAAAAATGGTTTCATCTTATGAAAAAGTAGTTTATTTCAAAGTAAATCCAATTATTAGTAATTATTTTTATATACAGTAATTAGAAACTTCTTTTATGCGTGTTAGCTTCCTTCTCTTCTTCACATATATTATTACATTCCTATGTTTTTTAATATTTTAAATACACATGCTTAACCATCCTAGTATGAAACATATACCACCTACTGGTGTTAATCTATTGTATTGTTTGTCACCAGTAAATGCAGAATAATAGCAAGTCCCACAGAACAGTGCTATTCCAAGCAATAGGAACGTTGCAGTCTAAATAATATAATAATAAATATAATAATACAAATAATTGATATTAATATTTCAAAAAAATTGAACATACCACATAAGGTGATCTGCAAAGAGGTAATCCTAACATTGCTAATGTATGAATAAAATGATAACGACTTGCAGTTTCAAATACTTGCTTTCGATCTACTTTCTCATGCTCTGGATATTCCTCTGAAATCGTGATGAATCATACAAAATTATTTTGTTTATAAAAACCATACTAAAAAATATAAAATTTATTCTCTAACATGCTTAAAAAGCTTGTTAATAAAATATTCTTCATAGAGTTAATTAAAATATAAATTTTCTTTAATACATGCAGAATATTGCACTTGTATTAAATTAAAAAGCTGCAACAATTTTTTGAATCTTACTATGAGAACCATAAGCACCAAGAATTGTGGCTGCAGCACCACTAAATGCAGCAAGTTTAACAAATGGTCCTGTAGCTGCAGCCAACTTCCATAAGGGCACTGGTGGTGGCATTTTTACTTCTGTTCTTGGTTTTAAACCTAATTGCTTTGGTACCTGAAAACAATTTCTCTTTGATAAAAGATTTATATCTTACATAAATTTAAAAATTTGTGTTGGCAGAAATCAACACATTATAAAGCTAAGTTTATACACAAAGATTTATATATTATTAGAGCAAAGAATAACAATGTTTAATGTAACCTGTAATTATACAAAATTAAAGATCTACTGTACTTTATTTAACAAAAATATCCTAAAAATGATAATGCATTACAATAATAATATTACATGATAATATGTAATATTATCTGAAAAATTTTTATAACAAGAAAATGTTAGAAATGTTAGATAACTATTAACTTCTTTTTCATTTCGATAATTTATTGCTCTCAATTATGAAGTTCCAATTTTGACAACTACCAATTATTATATCAATATAAAATAGGCATTCAATAGGTTAAAAATTTAATCTATTATAATTTACAATAGATAAAATAAATGTTTTAGTACTTTTACATTGTATTGTAAATATTTATAACTTAATGTTTTAGTTCTGTCATTAATTTAATAGTGTTCAAACATTTTAATTGTAGTAAAGCACTATAAATACTTATTATCATTATTCTCTATTCTTATTATTGTTAATCTTTTTTTATAAGAGTTTATAACTTACTGCTTCAATTGATTCCCAAATGTACGATGCTGTTTGTCCAATTGAACTAACATGAGTTAGCGGATTTAGATAGTACATAACTTTTATGCATTTACTAACATAAGTATACAAATACTATTTATTTTACTTAAAATTTATATCAATAGACAATCCTGCTAAGTTATAAGAGCTATTCAGTTTATATTATTAATTTGTATCCTACCTACTGAATCGAGTCAAAAAATCAGATAGATCAGATTACACTGTCGTCAAAAGTAAACAATACTATGTAATCTATGGGCATAGGAATATAGAAGCCGAGCAATAACTCAGCAACGGGAGATGGTGCAGTTACCAGCTAGTGGGGAACGTGATACTTAGAATCGCATTAGTGATTGGTTGTGTTCACGCAAGCGCAATTTTATTTTCATCGGATAAAAGTGAATCAGTGTAACTAGTATATCTTCTCTTTCTGACATACATCATTGAGTCAGTGATCAATGATGAATACGATTTCAAGCACCATGTGAGCGTATTTCCCGCTCCCCGGAAATGGTTTCACATACCACATCGGTCCATATATTCCTAATATGATCAAAATCTAGAGGAATTAATTCATATTTCATATTCATAATTCTGATAAATTATGAAATAAAAACCTGCTATTCGAAGATTTATCTGAGCTGGATTGGACACGTACATTTTAATTAAATTCATCAGATTTAATAGCTGAGATCAAATATTTTTATCTGTTAAGGTTAGTAACAGTCTGCGTAAACTATAATCCTAAACTAATAACTACCAGTTAATGGCATATATCATAACGTGATATATCATAACGTGAACGGATATATTTAAAGATCGCTAGATCTGGAAAAATAAAAAAAAGCACCAATGTATCAAAAGTTATATTTTATAAAAGATATGTAGCGGCACAAGAGTTAGAATTCGATTCAAATCATGTTGTTGTTTTGCTTCGGAGTATCAAGACCGTTAGGTCACAGGTATTGTAAGAACTAATGACCTCCGAGCAAAACAATGCCGCCGCTACATGTAACCGTAAAACAAGACAAATTTGAATCTTTTGACTTTCCCCTGACTATTATAAAAAAACGAACGCGATCGCAAACGATTCATTATAAACAGTGACCAAACGACTTTATACGTACCGTTTCGCGACTAGAACTGTTTTAAATATATTAACGATTATACATACTAGCAGTCTCATTATTCGATCTCATACAGATATTAGCTAATTTTAGGTAACATGTCACATATCTATTATAGTCTTATACAATATTTTACTAGAAAATCTAATGTTTTAATCTTAATTTAGTTATAATATATTAAAATTAATGATACAAATATATTTAGTAGAAAAAATTAATTTTATTGTATCTCATACATTCATTTCATTATTCCCATACCTTAATCCAGCTGTAAATAAAAAGAGATTGATTTAGATATAATATTTAATTGTTATATATATTAGAAATATATCTGTAGACATAGAAGAATTCAAATTTTATACCTTTTTGAAGCCAATATCGGCAGCATATTCCCTGAAGCACTGCCTACAAATGTTTAATCCATATTTTCTTATCAAACCATGCCTGTTCGCACAAGCACGACTGTAAAATAGCATAATATAATTACACATTGAAAGAACGCTATTATAAATAGACTACGGCAGTCTAATAATAAGTATAAATACTATGCATAATACATATTACATTGAGGTTATGGTCGAAAATTGTAGAAATGATATTTTCAAGCAAGATATGAATTTTTTTTTTAATTATAGTGATAATAAAGTAGTTCATATTTTTAATTTATCTTAAACAACCTATACTAAAAGCTATAAAAATATCTTCTTTTACTGAGAAAACATAAACGTGGACACACGGTCTATTGCATGTATGTAACTTTATGATATAAATTGATTTGTCTACAATTTAAAAATATAATACAAAATACTAATACTTACCAAGATCTAGATCCTTGTCCATATTTGCGTGGATGTGAGTACCAAATGTTTTGGAATCCCATGTTTGATTTAACACACGATTTGTTTGCATCAAAAATCGAAATGGCAGGAAACGGTCAGAAACCTCTGCAACGCAACGTTACACACACTAGCGTACTCTAGAAGGATTCCCGCCAATGTTTGAACGTTCCTCAATATAAACATCACATAACATCAAAAAGAACTTGTACTTATTACATATCTTTATTGTTATAATATACATATATACTATTATTATTATTAAATTGCGGATATTTATGCAAACTTATATTTTTATGGACTGTCATTTATAGCAATGGAACTTAGCAGAGACTATTCCACATTGTAAGTATCCTGTACTTTTTTACATTTTTAAGTTTTATATAAATACATAAAAACCCGCAGTTTTTATATAATAATATGTACATTTAGTATATGTATATTATAAAAGGTAAGTGTACGATTTCGTTGTACAGTAATGCCTTACTAACTAATTATTTTCTTGCCTTTTAACTAACCATTGCCAGAACTTTCTCTCTACCCTATTCATACTGAACCAGAATTTCTTATGTATATAGAAAGGTACTCGTTTGCTAAGTGACCAAATTCGGTTTCGCGGCCGGTTATCAAGACAATACACTTTAATTGTAAATTAAAGAACATTTACCATTGGGAAGTGAATTTCTTCGCATTTTATTTCTTTTTAAATTATTTACAAAATGTAAGGTATTTGAAGAATAAAATCTAACACAGGTTCTATGTATAGAAACCGGTACTAAGAAAGTATGTTCTCATTAAAGAGCAGGTGGTATAGCGGGGAAAACTACAACGGTACTTACATCAAGCTAGAACTCGGTAGTGGGGACACAAATATACTGTGAGCCATACCATCCTGCGGACTATTATTAACAAATAGTATTAAAATTATATGTTTAATCATGTCTAGTAAACAGGTTTGTACATTTTTTTAATAGTTGCATGATTGTTTAAATTACTTTGATAAATTGAAATAACCAGTTCAAAAACTTCATTTACTTTTACAGAATGTTAATGAATGTACAATATATACCCAAATGATGAACTTAAAAGTGAAAACACTTTTAAATATATTTTTATATTCTATAACGGGACCAATAATTTTATATTGTTTCTTATCCTTTTTATACTACCATGAAAACTTAAGAAATACGCAATTAAGTACGGCAGAAATAAAAGAAAAGAATCCATTATATCGAGTATACACGAAAAGTAACGATACTGAATATTTAAAACATGTATTTCTTGTATTGGAACGTTTGGGATTTAAACAAACCAATGATGCATTTAATTGGGATTTATTGTGGGCACATGACTACCCATTTAGAAGTTTAAGTTCTAGCTTAAAGAAGTTAAAAGCTCATCAACGTGTTAATCATATTCCCGGTTGCGGATATATTACTAATAAGGTGGATTTATCAACCGCGGAAGGTCGCTACATTTTACCAGCATTTAAGATACCAGAACAAAGCAACGAATTTTTTTTGTATGCTAATCAGCATCCAGAAAAGATGTTTGTACAAAAATCGAATGATCATCGGGGTATTAGCATAAAAAATGTGAGCGATATAAATGTTACAGAAACTGGATCTTTTGTACAAGAATTTATACAGCGACCATTTCTCATAGATGGATATAAATTTGATATTGGAATATACACCGTGATCACCTCCGTTGATCCCCTTAGAGTATATATATACAAAGGTGATGTGCTCTTTAGATTTTGTCCTGTAAAATATTATCCATTTGACCCTGAAGTTTTAGACAAATACATAGTTGGCGATGATTACTTGCCGATTTGGAATGTTCCATCTTTGAAACATTATTATACTAAATTGAAGTTTTCAATGAAAGATTCGTTCGACGCATATGTACGTATGCAAGCGAAAGATCCTGAAAAAGTTTGGAGTGGTGTACGCGAAGCAATCAGAGAAATTACTTTGTCAAAAGAGATTTATATTAAAGAAGCTATAAAACGTTTCGGAAATGGAAGAAATTTTTTCGAGTTAATTAGAGTCGATTTTGCACTCGATGAAAATTTAAATATTTATACCATGGAGGCAAATATGTCTCCAAATTTATCTTCAGCGCATTATCTGCCAAACCAATTACTTTACGAACAAGTTATATTTAACTTATTTTCGTTAGTTGGTATAGGGCAAAGAATCAGGAAAGATTCTTTGAAAATAAGGTCTTATAAATTTTATATTACAATTAAGGTAACAATCTTTTAAAATAATATAACATTAACTAATGTTAACATTTACAGGAACAGAATGGAGGAAGAAATGGAAGTAGCTGAGAAGAATATAATGGTTTTGCCAGAACTTTGCATAGAATGTAATGACTGTTTTCGTGTAGAATGTCAGTTATGTAGCCCATGTTTCACACCTGAAACTAAATTGATTTTATCTCAAAGTTATTTGGAAAATCAGAATAAAATGGATTTTCAAAGAATCTTTCCACCTCCCATAGTAAGTTGTTTTTAAGAATAGATATTCATTTTATTTAATGTGGATTAAATAAATATTAATCATCATTTGCAGACAAAAGATATGATATTAAAAGATTACACAATAAAAAATCAATTACTTGTCAGATGGTATCAAGGCAAGTGTGAATTAGATCATTCATGGTGTTCATAACTACATTTTTTAAAAATTTATTCCTTCATAAATAAGTACAAAATAAATAAGGCCACTACATGTATATAAAACAATTTGCTCTACTGGCAATATACAATTATTAATACATAATATTTTGTATAAAATTGATTTGTTTACGTATCATATTATAAATCAAAATAGAAACTAAAATGTTTTTTAGTAATGATTTATAATTAAACAAAAAATGAATTTATTAAATTTGTAATATTTATGTGTCCTTTTTTTTACGGTCTTTTTTAAATTTTGATTCAGGTACATTTGGATTTGTACCTTTATAAAATTCTTTTAACAATGTCATTGCTTCAGTACCTTTAATACCTCCTATTATCTTTGTTCTTGAATTATAAAGTTTTGGTACTTCAAACACACTTATACATCCACCAAAACGATCGTTTCCACAACCATATATAATGTTACGTACCTGTAGTTGACATAATGCAGATGTACACATTATACATGGTTCTACAGTAACAATAACATCAGTATCATAAAAAACATTTTTATAGCTTAAATCTTTCATGTTACAGGACTCTAAAACTTGATCTATACAATTTATTTCTGCATGTCGAGTTGCATTGCGAGTTTCGTTAACTGTATTATTACCTGTAGCAATGACATCATTGTTATATATAAATAAACAGCCAACTGGAACTTCACCTGATTTTAGTGAATCATTTGCCTTTTGTAGAGCAACATTCATCCAACTTAAAACATCCATTGTATTTCTTTTATGTTTTAATAACTTAAATTTGACAAATTTTCATAGAAAAATTATCAAATACACATATACACACATATACACGCACGCAATAATACTTAAAAAAGTAATATTAGAAATTACCACAAATTTATAAAGTAATATATGTAACATAAATAGTACAGTTAGGTAACATGAAATTGTACTGATAAAGAGCAAAAAATTATTTTTCTTGTCAAGGTATTTTAAGCTGTAAAACATTCAAGTAATCCAAACTCACTTAACTTTTGTGTTGCCTTTTCACTCCAATTTTTATTATTCACAGCACGTGGACTTGGATGAGGTAAACATAAAACCTAAAAACATAAAAGAATTACATATATTTCTTCTATATCTATTATAAACAAAATTCTAGTAAGTGGTAATTACCTTCACAGGTAATTTTGAAGACTGAACTACTAATTGTGCTCGTTTCTCTGCATATCCACCAATGCCAATTATAATTTCAACTTTTAAAATCTTAATTGCATCTATTAATGCCTTGTCACAAGCAGAATGTAAGATTTGTATTTCTGGTCCCTAAAAAAGTAAGACATTTAATATATAAATATGACTATAATAAAAGATAGATATATTGCCTTTATTTCTGCTGGTGTAATGTTACAGCCTTTTTTATTCATCAATGCAATAGGGCAATAATTATGTATATATGCATGTTCAAAGAATTTCTCTGGACTTTTACATAATTCTTGAAAAAGACCCCATAATCTTTTCCCGCTGATTTCACTACGAGTACATTGAAATCCGGTTACTTTTCTATTTGGCTGTTCTTTGGCTGGTTTTCCAACATGTCCACAAATTTTTAACCAGTCGCGAACCATACTTATCTCTCCAAATGGAACACCAGTTTGGGACATACCCCAAGGACCAGGATTCATTCCAAGAAACAATATTTTCTTAACAGTATTACAATACTTTTGTACATACATAGTGTGTATATTAAATGCATATTCAAGTGGACTATAAACATACTCTACTGGCAAACGGAATGTAATTTTTCTTAACTCAGTAGCCAAATTATGTTCCACTGACAATAATTGTTCAGAAATGTTAAGTGAAGTATCACTTGTAACTATACTATTTTCTTTTTTTTCTGAATTATCTTCATCTTCTGATTTCATTCTTTTAGGATTAATATCTACTGAATCACTATCACGTCTTGTTTTGGTTTTTCTAGAATTCGACATTATAATGATCTCTTCAATAAAAACTTTATTATATTGTTTTTATAAACTGTTTTTAAAAATTTTAAAAATTACACATATAAATTCAATTTAATATATTTAAAAAGTGCAGACAATGTGCTTAGCAAACACTAACACATGTACGACAGTTATTTGAATTCAGCAGTAAACGTTCGCAAGGAAGTCTGTTCATTCTTCACTCATTAATAGACAAAGAAAAATATAGTGAAAAGAATAACAGAATGCGCATCTTATATAAAAATGAAAGAGACATATGAATTTACCTCCACTATCCTCTTTTATATTAATATCTGATTGTAAAATTATGAATTTATCAACAATATTATTTATAATAATAAAGGAATCAACAATTGCAAATGTACCAATCATATGATTTAACTTTTCGCTTTAAAATATTCTCTTTAACCAACAGAAATGATTGGAGCTTTATCTTAGCCAATGCACAATCGTGGTACTGTGTGTATGAAAATATAAAAATTTTATATGAGTACGTGCTGCTTGATAGTTACTAGTAAATCTGAATAATTGTAGTAAGTACAGATTTATTTGGAAAGAAAGTGAAATAAATGATTTTTATGACTGTATACAGTTTACTACATAAATGCATATTACTTGTTATCATGTCTAACATTGGTTAATTTTTAATCTTAACCTTAAACTTAACCTTAAAGTCAATTGAGTCAACGGCCCAACATGGAAAATCAAAACGCTATGACAGTTAAAAGCAATAATCCTGCTCCCACAGTGGAACAGATTAATGCTGATCGTATAACACAGGTATTTATAGTTAAACCTACTTTATTACATGGATTACACATATTTTTTCTTTACATCTATTTTATTAAATAATTACAGCTTGCAAATAAATATTGGGCACCACATACTATAGATTCACATCTTCCATTCAGTTCACAAATAGTAGAAGATATTTACATCCAAGAAATATGTGCATCTAAATTTTCTATTCGAAGAATTATGATGTTAGAGTTCAGTCAGTATTTAGAAAATTTTCTATGGCCATATTACAATACAAAAATTGCAACTCGTGCTCATACTATGTCCATTGTTGTTATGGTGAATGAAAAATTTCGAGAACGTGTTCAAGTTTGGAAAGTATTTGAGAAACTTCCAGAATATTTTTCTGAATTTTTCCAAAAAGTCTTAGAGACATGCCTTGAAGACAGTATAATGGACTTTGATTTGAAAGAACAAACAGCACTGATCGTTTTTTTGAATCATTGTTTTAATTCCATGGAAGTATTATTAGTTAGAGAAGAAGTAAAACGGCTGGTGTCATTGTCCATGTGGATTTCATTGCAACAAGGTCGTAGAGAATTAGAGTTTAGGAAATATCCAAAGTGGAGAAAGTACTGGAAGGTTATAATGAAAAAAGATAATCCTGAATGTAAAGAAAAGTTAGAGTGGGAACGTAAATTTTTACACAGATTAATGATAAAATTTATGACAATATTGGAAACAGTACCGGAGGAAGGTAAATTAAACCAAATAAAAATCTAATCTGTTTTATATTGTTCAAAAATAGTTTTGTGGTACAATATTATAATTTGCTATTTACTTCTCAATAGGACCACTCTTACCAGATAAGGTACGATATTGTGAAAGGTTTCTTGAGTTAGTAATAGATTTAGAAGCTCTATTACCAACTAGACGTTTCTTCAATACTGTTATGGATGATTGTCATTTGGTAGTGAGATGTCAGCTATCCAATTTATTACATCGTCCAGAAGGTGAATTGTTTGGCCAGGTAAATTTTATTTCTCAAGTTTTTCAAATAAATAGAAATATCTAGTATAAAAGGATATATTGAAATTGATTTTATAAAAATGATACACCATTTACAAAAGTCATATGTTTGTACAAATATAAATATTATATGAATATCTTAAAAGTAAAAAATTCCTTAGAAGATGATATTTTTATAAGAAATGATAGATGCAATGATAATGTTTATGGATGTTTATATATTTTGCGATTAATGTTATATTTTATACAGATAAGTGCACATTTTCGTAAGGCATAAAAAATTTTGTTTCAAGGCACTTATGATTATAAGTTCCAAATTATTCAAATAGATAAATACATATTTAGTATAGATATATTTAAGTTTGTATGTAAAAAGCAATGAATCTATCAAAAATGATACATATAAATATTATATTCTCCTAGAATAATATAATTTTGTTGATTTTAAAAATTCTTTTAATTAAATACCATTATATACAATGCCTTAGCTTACTATTTATGGACGTTATGTTCCTGCCTTAATAAAACATGTATTTGTTAATATGAACTAATATGATATATTCCTTGTCGAGCACTGGTTTGTGATATAGACTATCATTGCTAAATATGCTTTTCACTTGATATGTTTAATCAAATGTGCAAAATACAACGCTTTCATAGAACAAAATTATTTCATTTGAGATCGAATTTCATAATCGATTATACGATTTAAAAATTGTTTAATATCCTGCGTTAATGGCAGTCATTTCTTCGCCCCAATCAAGGCCCTCGATATTTTCGCCTGAATTACAGCAGTTGCATGTTTTACCAAGTAAGAATGTAACCCTTCTTTGTCCAAATACGCAAACGTATAGTATTAAAATTGCCTGTAGCAAATTAATAACGATATGACAATACTCTAACGCTTCGTAATTCAGTCGTGATAGCAGGAATAATAGCCAACCGGTACTCATTATCGCAAATAGGAAAACGAACATTCTAAAGCTGTATTTCATTTTATGATGAATTCGACCGTATGTGCTCATTCTTTTAATCCTGTTCGCGGTTGTTAATACGAAAGATAAATCAATCATTATAGTAAATGCGATCGATGTAAATAATACGGAAATACCGAGCCAACCGATTGTTTCTTGAGGTGGATATATCTTTCCACCAACGACAGGTTTATTAGTTTCTAAGGCAAAGTGTGCAAAAATCGCAGTGCCCGCTATGCAAACCGTCGAACCCCAAACATACGTAGAATAGTAACAGTACTTTCTGCCGTCAGTTACTCTTAAAAATACGTTTCGCGAACGGAAAGTGCTCCATACGTAGTAACCCAAGGCGTTCAACCAGAAAAATGCAGCTAGCAAGGAGACATACATGACGGTATCTGAAAGAAAGAAATATTCTCGTAAAAAGTTAAGCATTTTTCAATCGAAGATATCCTAATTGGAATTGAAATTTAATTTTCCATGAATAGCTTGAATATTTATGAATATTCATGTATTTCATACCGGCAATCATAAAACTGATGTGATTGCCGAATTCCGTGAAAATCCTGACGGTAGACGCAGATTGCCCAGCTATAAGGCACAGAGTCATACTAGTTATCATGTTTCCCACAAGATCACGCAGTTGTGGTAGAACAAAATAAACAACCGCGACAACCAGATAACTAGCTATCGATATAGCATGAAAGGTGGGATCGATGGCATGTTTCATCAAATAATTTGTATCGGACCATGTAACGACTACGTCGGGTACGCAAATCATCGCGTACATCGCTACCAGTCGATCTCTGCTCAAAATTGCTTTGTCAGCGCAATAATGTCCGAACGGATAATCATAATGAATAGAAACCGTCTCCAGATCATCTTCGTCCATTGAATCTGCATTGTCGAATCCAAATGCACCATTATATTCGTTTTGCTTTCCCTTTGTCAAATCGGTGGTGTAGTGTCGCAACACGCCAGTTGTCAGTATCGCGAGCCGATCCTCGCCTGATCGATAATGATATACGTTCCATTGATGCTCGTTGGATTGACACTTAGGTCTTCCAATCTTCAGTTGATAATTCGGTTTAACCGGTTTGCTCCTTGATATACCATTGACCTCCTCGATGAATTCCGGTCTCCACTCCGTCTCGTTCGTTTCCGTCAATGGCGTGCACGTGTCGTCTACAAGAAGCTCGTTGTGCTCGCAACACTTCGCCACGCTGATCAAATTTGCCTTCCCGTCTGTGTTTGCAAGAAGGGGATGATTCCCCAGTATACCAACGATGATAAGCAACGCACTCACGAGATAATACATGTCATCGAATCGGCACCGTTCCTACTCTCGCGTCTTTGTTACCATACATTGGTTCCGTGCATTCATTCGTCAACTAACTTTCCGCCGTGGCCGAGTTTAGCGTTGTTCGTGATCGATTTCGTGATGGCTACCCTGACGTTATTTCAACAGCGTTGTTATTCACTCGTTCATTTTAACGCAACGATAATAGGACTACTCGTGTGTTCATCGTCATACCTGCCAATGCCGCCTGCGGTAGTAGTTACCCGCCTAGCGAGACTTACCCCTGCCATACTCGCCGCCATCGCATCGCATCCATTTCCATTCTCTGTTGCACTATCTTTTTGTCTCTTTTTCTCTTCCGTTTGTTCACTCGCACGCTGGCTTGCTTACTCTCTTTTTCTCTCTTTCCCCCTTCCCTATGGCTGCCTCATCGCTCTCCCTCCTCTCGTATACTCATCTTTACCTTTCTCGTTTACTTTGCATTTTGGCTTCGTTGGTTCTTCTTCCGATATTCGTATCTTCGCGTTAATTTAACTTGTAAAAGTTCGATTTGCTGTATGATCCGAATATTTATAATATAATCATCTATAACATAATTATTTATAGCACGTTTATCAGCATTTATGCAATGGCATTACTTCATACTTTATACGATTAACTGGTGCTTTGTTATATACGTGCGATTTGTTTCGCAGTTTTTAAGCGGCCTCTAAATACTTGATGAAACTTATGGATGAAACTTATCTTGAGGCATGCCTCTAGAACAGGCCCTGGAATTGGGTATAGTGACATATCTACTTATAATCAGCAGGTTTGAAGCAGTGAAATGACATTTTAATAGCTATATGTATACGAAAAAGATTGTAATTGTTAGGTATAGTTTATTATAGTATAGTTTAGGAATGAAATCAGGTCTAGAGGCATGCTGGAGGTACATACATATGTATATATCTGTATCATATTGCACAATCGCTCCTTGAAATTACAACGCGTTTCTTGGTTTCGCACAGCTTCTAATTATGAATCTTATTCGTAGGAGATATAATAGTCATAATTGGAAGTTCATAAAATTTCCTCCTTTTTTGCATGGTTAATTTGGACATATTTTTCAATCAATTCAACTCATTCTCGTTGACTACAACGAAAATCGATGTACGAAATCTTTTTCAATGTAACAAATCGATTATCATGTATCATAATACGTTTATTTATGCTAACGACATATTTATTTTATTATTTGCACGTTTATTTTTACAGTGCAACTTATCGCATTTGTATAATATACAAACGTAGATATTTTATGAATAATGAGCAAAAAAAAAAGTTCAAGATAGACTACGCTACAAATGTTACGGATAGCCAATCCTTGTTACTTGTCCTTAGTCAATCAATCTTTACATAAATAACCATCTTTCGAAGGAAAATTATCTTATACGTGTACAAATTAAGGTCTAAATCATCTTACAAATAATTCACTGTCTGTTATACTATATTACTCTATATAAATTAAAGAATAAAAATATTCTGAAATTGCCGGTAATTCGAACTTGAAGTCCAAAGAATCGTGTTGCACACGAGTCACTGCTAAGGTATTAAAAGTTTTGCATTTCTCGCTGCAGTAGCAACCTTTGCGTTGCTAAAATATTGATCAGTAACATGTTCCGTCGCCATGGAAAACGTCACGTTGCATTCGTGTGTGTATCACGACAATGCAAATCCTCATCTTTGCAATGTCGATACTAGCATTACTCATAGTAGTATGTGGGTAACCACCACACACGTCATTGTTGTTTTGCGCTATTGTCGTTTATCATGTCTTCGTGCAACAAATTAATTGATTACTCGCGCAGATTGTTTTGTTTAATCATCGTAATAGCTTCACGCAACGAGAAATACGATTGTTCAATGCAGCGTATCAACGATAATTTAGTTTTTACTCTACCTCTTTTTGCACACCGTAGATTATTTTGAATTTGTTAATTAAATAATTTTTTAATTTGTAGAAAATTCTATCTATCTATTTCTACATGACATAAATATAATTTCTAGAAAGGAAAAGATATAAAACTTACGTGAAGTAATATTAAAATTACCTGGATTTTTTTATTCCAATGGATATAATGCTTAAATTAAAAATGACGCTTAATTTTATTATCATACTTAATTGACGTTGTTTACATAATTCATTTTTTTTGTCTCTTATATTTATTTTAAGATAGAACACTTTCATTTTGTTCGTTATGGTAGTAAAAAGTATTCTGGCAACTTCGAATGTTTACGCTCATATTTCGTGTGCTCCAGCGTTCGTGGTTTTAACGTTTGCGATATCTGTCGACTAACACGTTTTTAATGACTCAAAGACGTCAGAAGTACATGATGATGTAAGATAAATCGTCGTCTCGGAAGTGTCGCGTCAGTCGATTAGAATGAGAAAGTTTGATACGGACGCCTACGAAGAAGATAATAAAATTACTAGATTACACGAAATTGCCATGATGAGTTGTGAACCTTCTTGTTCTTTAGCTAATCTACAGATCGGCAAAAATCGCATGATAGTAAATGACACGATAATTAACGCGATACTTGTTACTAGGCAATGTTTGTAGAGATTCTTAAAAAACGTATTTTACGACGATTCATTAAAAGAGTATTAAATTCTATACGATCTTTATACGACTATGTTACTTAAATAGAAGTAATTCTTTGTCTCATTGTCATTACTTATGATTATCTTCGACTAGTCGAATATATTGGTATAAGAAGAAACTACACGTCTTATTACGTTACGTTATTAGCGACGAAAAAGAAACAAAGTTATTTTTATAAACACTAATCATGTTGCGATAATTCGACTTCTTCAGGTAGTACTTCCTCGCACTCTTCATCCTCGTAAGCTGCCCAAGATTTTGGAAAGCCAATCCCACAAGGTCTCTTTTTTGCCAACAACTTTCTCACTCGTTTTCGCGTCCCAACCAACAAGAGGAATATTATAAAGCCTTGTAATGCATTCACTATATCCATCGGTATCCTAAATTGGAATTAAGAATCAAAGTATGTAGTCAAGCATCAACGTGTCTACTATATCTTAGCAATTGAGAAAATTAATTTCTTCGACGAGATTGTGACTTATTTTGTTGATAAACAAAAATGATGGAAATTACCAGAAATCTTGTTTACTATGATCAGCATACGAAAGCACTTCAAAAATCCATGTTACGCCCATGAAAAGTATCAGTTTGATGTAAAGCAGGCATTTAAAACGAAGTACTCGTAATTTGCTTCCGCTATAGTTACGATACTGATGCCACAATCGCCAGCCAGTTAGGCCGAGATAGATAACGTTTAACGTCAATAAAATACTGATTGGGCCATAAAAATACGCCCACGTTTGTTCATGTCCTATAAAAACATAGACGATAGTCGTTATTCAATAACAAGATTAATATATAATAACGGAGACTATTAAAAGATCGTTAGGTTTTGAAAGATATTGTTCTTACCATTGAACCAACAGCTACTTTCTCCAAAACCGGGTTTCAGATGGTTTCCTTCTACGTGATGAGTAATCAAAATTGCAATTAATAAGCATAATGGTCCACTCCAGCCGATAATAGAATAAATAGTAAAAAGCATTTTATCTCCGATCATAAAATCTTTAAACCTGTAGGAATAACAAATCAAATGATGAATACGAATGAACTAGATCTTTAAATGTTTTTATCGACTTTATTGGTTTTACCAAACTATTCTCCATATATTGAATGAGACGATGTTTAACCAGAAGAAAACAGCCATAAAACCGAAATATAAAATAAATCCTAGAAGAATAAATGAATTATTGACTTAAAAATCATACAATGTAAATGAGTAATTGTGATATAAATAAACAAATGATTATCAGCATGTCGTACCTAGAGAGACACATATATGATAATCATCATCGTGCGAGTTCCTCAACATCTGAATGGAAAGGATGATATAGCTAACTGTTAATGACGTGACTACAGCCATCATTGCTTTATCTTGAATCTCTCTTAATTCTGGTAGCAAAACATAAACTGCCAAGGTGATGATCAAAAATATGGCCGATATGATACTCAGGGTGCAGAACAATGTGTTTCTCCATTGAATACCGTCGTATTCGGTATCCGTGCATACCAAAGCAATTTTGACACCATTGTTCGGATTTCTTGCCACGCAGAACCTGAATATTTAATTAAATTAGGAATATACAAAAAAAGTGCATAAAATTTAACATATTTAAGTGTCAAATAAGCTTAAATCCTGTTTTATTCATATTTTAAAAATAGAATAGAAAGAAGAATATTAACAGACAGTATTATGTCGATTTCACGGATTGTCTTTAATCTTCGATTAGTGTTGCTGGATCGTGATCCACGAGAATTTAGTTATTCATTTATTTCAACTTTTATTCTGTGTTGTATGTGATAAACACTACACAAATTAAGATATATGAGCGAACTGTTATGGACCCCTATGACCCAACGATAACAGTTGAGGACTAAACAAACTTCTTGAAAAAAATTGCAAACGTCACTGAAAGAAATGCAACTGAAACACATCGTTTACCTCTCTGCTTCTATTTTTGTGGATATCGTGTCTACAAACTGCAGCCACGGTTTCCCATATTCCTCGATTATAGTGAAGTTATCGGACGTGTACATTTCAGGATTAACTATGTACCAACCAAATGAGCACGCGAGATTAATCGCGTTGCCATCAGAACAATTCAGCGTATGTAACCACATGAGACCATCCGAACAGCAATTGTTGTCTTTCGCCTGACTCCATGTGATCGCCAACATTAATAGACTGATCCATAGCAACCCTAGAAAAGGGTAATTCATCCTCAGTCACACTCGATCGTGAAAGTTTCGCTCTTCATGAAAACTAAGTAGATTATATCAATTATTATATATTGAAGCACACACTTGTTATTGCTACATATATGGCACTATAAAGATCGTTTTCAAGTACTTTTAGCGAGAATCTCCATCGTCCGATTTTTGTGTATATAAATGAGTATTAAAACGTATTTATATTTGATACGTAAAGGCGCCCGTTTACTTCGAACTTGTGGCACTCGTGACGAATATCACGAATGTATCGATACAATCTGAAAGCTTGAAAGGGATTTCACGAATATCGCTATGATATCACAACGATTCCAATATTTTATCTTTTCTATGTTTCAGGAAGTTCTTATTAATTTGGTAGCAAAATGAGTGGTAATATGACGAAATTGTTAACGATGTCAGAATGAAGGCAAATAATTCTTAGAAGGAATAAGACGAGAGAGAACATCTTTTCCATTCTAATATTCATCGTAGATCGATGCTTCTTTTTCTGCCCGCGTAAAAAGATTATAAACAATGTATTTAACAAAATGATTAATTCCATGTTCTCGATAAGATATGATATATTGCAGAAAATTGTTCTCGTTATCGGTAATTGAATATCGAGCACGTTCGGTCTGGGAAACAAAGAGATTCGCATTTAAAAAGACGCAGTTGTAGTAATATAGTTCACTGGTGGTTGTTATGCACGTATGCAGTATGAAATGACTGGATCGAAAAAAGAAAAGGGATGTTTGTGCTTCTGTTAGCGAGAATGCTCCTTATGCCCTTTTCTTAGCTTCCTCAATGCCTGCACGAACCATTGCTCTTTTTCATTGAGCCATGTGCAGCACGTGTTTTCTCTTGTTTTTTACGATTGCTATGGTATCAATGCGGCTAATTCAATTTATTCAAATTACGTTAATGAAGTATTATTTGTATCGTCATTTTCTAATGCTTTACAATGTTATGTTATATTTTACTTAAATGAGTACAATCAGAAAAAAAAACGATTTTATCGATATCTCAAAATTGATACATGTTTGTATTCATTTGCATTTCATTTGTATCATTCAGTAATAAACATCGGGTTCTCATAAAGAAGATGAATGAAAAGTTCGCTAAACACGCGCGAGAATGGCAGAATCAAGTATTGCAGACTTCGTATTTATAGAATTTCCTATTTATTAAAGATAGTTTCGTGAAGTAACGGAAGTTAGTAATGTGAAATGATTTAATCATTGGTGATAACGTTATTTGCCATACATCTTCAATATATCTGACGCACATAGAGCGTATCTATGATTTTTACTGCCCCTGGCTTCGACACTTTCCTTCTATCAGTCGCTTTAACCGTGATCGACGAGAGAAGGAAAATAACAAACATGTAAATTCTTTCTCTTTTCTCGCGTGATGCAACACGTGTTTTTGCATGTAAAATTTCATGTTTCTTCCTCGAACGAGAAAACCTACATCGTCATTCCGTCGAATAATTCGTTGGAAATTCCTAAAACACACATGCGTCTTAATCTATCATAAGCAAAACCTCCCGACGTGTTACGCGTCAAACATTCGTTACAACGCAAAATCTATACGAATCCAAGGCCTGTTTGGTTATTTATCTAAGGCAAACTATTAGCTAGTATTCGAAATATCTGTGACGTACTTTGTAACAACATATCTTTCCCTCAATGAAATCTATTCAGTAGATTCGACAAAATTTCCAAGTAACTCGATGAGTAATTAAGTTAATACTTAGTATTTATCTCAGTCCAAGTATTAACTAGTATTCATCTTCAGAATGCCTACGACATACTTCACAACAACATACCTTTCCTCAATAAAATCTATTCAGAAGACAAGACAAAATTTCAAAATATATCACGAACAGTGAATTAAAAACCCGACGAGTAGTTGAGTTAATATTTAACGCAGCTGAATAGAATATGCATGTGTGTGTGTGTGTGTGTATGGTTACACACACACAGAGGGAGATAAACAAAGAATAAAAATCAGAATAATCCAATCAGTAGAGCTTTACGTACCTTTGACTGGCAATGTGCCCGAACGCCTGCTATAATTCACATTCAGCATCATCTCTCTGATTTTTATTAATACATTGCTTTTCATCTACTGCAGAACGAGCTTGTTTC
This sequence comes from Bombus impatiens, assembly GCF_000188095.3. Lineage (NCBI taxonomy): Eukaryota > Metazoa > Arthropoda > Insecta > Hymenoptera > Apidae > Bombus > Bombus impatiens. Next base: position 26,805 of record NT_177349.1, on the reverse strand, counting down.
AGTAAAATTCACCAAATAACCAATCGATTCAATCCCATTAATCATATATACCTGGCAATCTTTATTGTCGCAGAAGTTCAAAATAAGGATCGTCTTTTTTGTTGTCTGATGAAAGATTGAAACAAAATCTTAGAGATCAATCTTGGGACCGATCAAAAACAGCCTTCGCTATTTAAGCTCGACTTAGCATATTAATTCTGTTGGTCTTAGCATGTTAATTTGTCTAATTTTATACTCTTGTCTCGTTTGATAAACATACAACGTTAGAATGTAAATTATCAGCGGATATAGCTTTTCACCATCTGAATTCTTGATTTAAGAAAAACTGTACCGAAGCACGAAGCGCTTTCGTATCGACGAAAAACTGATCTCGATCAGTTCTTAAAGAAAAAGAAGAAAGAACAGTCACCTTCTATAGCCACTAGTTTTTCCATTCACTATTAGAACGAATTACTCGATCTACTCGTACGACAAATAAAGATTGTAAAACGAAGAAGTGGCAGATAACCAGACAGACACGTTGACACACTTGCGTTACGCGTGGTACTGAACAATTGTAGATGAAGCATTGATGAGCCGGTCCGAGATATAAGATACTCCCACTGTGGCCGAAGTACAGACTTCTTGGCTGGCTTACTACCAGTGCAGTGTTCAGTGTGCCTTTGTATCCTCACGAGGAGAATGGGTTCCTGTCGAACAGGTTCACCGATGCCTTTATTCTAATTTACGATCCTCTCCCCTTCTTCTACGTTTCCTTAGCTATTCTGTCCCTCTTAATTGATATTTAATCTCTAATATTTTTCCAACTATCCAAGATACGTTGAAGTATTTCAAGTTTCCCGTATGTTGTTTATCTTTTAAGTAAAATTATATTGTACAGGCTGTTACGAAACAATAATTAAGTATTCTAAAATGAACAAAGAAAGAGATAATGCTGGCATAGAAAAATGGATGTTTATACATAGTTATGCATTTATAAATTCATATTTTTACCAACATAATAAAAAAACAAGCGAAACTTACATAAAGATTTGTTTCATCTACCGATTACTGTAACGCATACTTTACCTAGGATATTTTGTATATTTTTCGCGTATCCAAAAAATTGCCTCACCTTAAAATTTTCTATAAATGCATTAACAACCGCAGTTTAACGGTAAAACTTAGATTTCTTCCAATTTCGAAATGGTAGATGGAAATATTAATTAGGAAGGGCAGTATTCCTCGTTAGTCATCCATAATCCACCTACCATAAATTACGGAAAGACCGAAAGGTCAAAGCTTAAATAAACTACTGCAAGATAAGATTTTATAAGTTTAATACGCTAATAGCAAATTAATGTCATGTTGATTTTATTCGTACGTTATAATGTAGAAAGCGTGCTACGCATATATTCACAGGATTTTTCTGACGAGACATGGTTTATTATAACCCTGGACAACTGACACAGCCTTGAATAATGTTACATTTAATCCACATTGGCACTCGCAAATATAATTGATTTGCAGGCGTCTCTTCATTCATTGTAATGGTATTTTTTTGCGTAATATTTTCGTCGTGGAGAATGATTAAACAGTCTTGTTGCTTCATCAATCTCTACCGAGGTGAACTTTGAATGGACATAGATATGTGTATTTATAAAGTAATTATTGATAGAAACAACGGAAAGCTCATTAAGGGATAGGCTGTACCTTAAATAAATGGATTAGTATTCGATATATGCATAATAAAACATAAAAAATAATTAAACAATAGCAAGTGACATCGGAAATCACTTGTGAATAGTAATAGTGTCAAACGAAGTAACGTATTACGAATCTGCATAGTTTTAATAGTCTACATATTTATTTATCATAGACATTTATTTTTATTTATCACATTATGGTGTGATAAATATTATTGATTATATTTGATATATATGATTATATTTGTTTATTCGATTTACAGCTATTAGAAATGTTGAAGTTTTACGCGAGGTTTGAAATCAATGAAGAAAGCGGCGACCCCCTCACTGATCACGATATGACACAATTGCATTACACTAAAATTACTTCGCTTCAGGTATGAAACATAACATATATTTCGAACGCTTAAGAAACTATTGTTTTAAAAATTAAATTTCTTTTTTATCTTTCTTTTTATCGAAAAGAAGTAGACAATTCCAAGAAAAGAAATAAAATATTCTTTCTTATCAAATAATGAAAATGACAAAATTACTTGTCTTGCTATTAATTGATATGTTAATTCTTGTAAATAAGTATTCAACTTTCGAGTTATGCATTATTGAAACGATTTTTCCGCATCATTTGTCAAATCATCAACGTTCTCGTTAGAATGGGCGTTCACATATTAAAACCAAAGGAGTACAAAAGCATAAACCAACAAACAAAATTCAAACTGTGCACAGAAAGCAGTTTTTGCGAAGTTCCCGGACTTACGAAGCTTTGCGTTGGCGAATGTAGCGAGCGTTGATACGAGAGAAGCTCTTTATAAACACTTCGGGTTACTCAGGTAATCTCCTTACAATTTGTATCTTATTTATTGTACGCTTTTCTAAAGAATTATAAATCATTTTCATATTTTATCTCTATGCAAATTTTCAGTCAAGAGAAGCTAAGATCAATTGCAAGTTACCTCAGTTTGGTACCATCGGAAGAACGCGAGAAAGATGAGAATTGGTACCGGTATGATATAGACTTTCTTCGAGAACTTTTGGTAAGTTAAGTAAAAAGAAAGTTAGTAAAAGAAGGAGGAATAGAAAATATAGATTTAACATTGTGAATAATATAAACTTTAGATTTCACGTCACGAGCGTAGAGCTTCTCAGTTAGAGGAGCTCAATGAAATGCCACTTTATCCAACAGAAGAGATCATTTGGAACGAGAGTATTGTACCGACAGAATATTTTTCTGGCGAAGGTTGTTTAGCTTTGCCAAAATTGAATCTGCAATTTCTTACTCTGCACGATTATTTACTGAGAAACTTCAATCTATTTCGACTTGAATCAACTTGTATGTATAGAATAAATGTAATTAATTGAAGTAATATAGGATGATCTTCTCACTAGTTGATACAAAACCAACGTCGCCAATCATATCGCGGATAAACACTTTCATTTTTATTTCATGGATATACACACACGTAATCGTCTCTGACCTAACACAGAGCCATTATCGATTTGCGATATTAAATCATATGTATAGATTAGCATAATGTTATCACTGTGGAATAATTTCATTTGAATCAACTGGCGAAAAAATCATCCTGTAATATAGTACAGTAAATAATGATATGAAATATTTATAGATGAAATACGGCAAGATATCGAAGATGCTGTGAGCAGACTAAGCCCTTGGTAAATTACTATATTTCAATAAACTAAAACCATTAAAAAGTATATTATTAATAATATAATGTATTTTATCTAGGCGAGCCGAAGATGGTGGTGTTTACTTCGGCGGTTGGGCTAGAATGGCTCAACCTATTACACAATTTGCTGTAGTCGAGGTAGCGAAACCTAATATTGGCGAGAAAAGACCATCCAGAGTACGTGCTGATGTCACAATAAATTTAAGTGTTCGTAAAGAAATTAAGTCTGAATGGGAAAACCTCCGGAAACACGATGTCTGTTTCCTCATTACAGTTAAACCACAAAACCCAATCGGTAAGATTTCATCAAATAATTTTAATTATTTTATTATACTTCATGTAATTAAAAAGGCAATTAAGTCAATAATTTAACATGCAGGTACAAAATACAGTCACAAAGTACCTTTTGTACCACAAGTTGGATTAACAACTGTACGAGGATGTGAAGTTGAAGGTATGTTAGATTCAAACGGTAGAGTAATCGAAGATGGACCTGAACCACGCCCGATTTTACCTGGAGATACTCGCACGTATAGAGTTTGGCTAGATTGTAATCAATATAGAATTGATATGGATAATGCTAGCCATGGTGGTGAAGATGTATATGAAAGTTTTAACATCATAATGAGACGTAAACCTAAAGAGAATAATTTCAAAGCAGTTTTGGAAACGATAAGAGAGCTTATGAATACAGAATGCGTCGTACCCTATTGGTTGCATGACATAATTCTCGGATATGGTGATCCTGGTGCTGCTCGTTATTCTAGGTACATCAGATACAGATATTATACTTGAAATATACAATAATATTAAAAGTCTCTAGATATTCCATATTTTTATTTTCTTATAGAATGCCAAATGAAATTGCATCAATGGATTTCAATGATACATTTCTTGATATAAATCATTTAAAAAATAGCTTCCCTCAATATGAAATTAAGGTTTCTACCAATGATGAATCGAAATTAGTACGTCCTTTTCGTTTAACATTTGAAGATGTACTTGCGAAACATAATGTTGAACCCGTAAAGAAAGTTATCAAAATTGAACCTCATGTGCCACCCAGTAGAGGCCCTTATAAAGCTAATGAACCAAAAAAGTATGAGGAACTATTTTTTTCCTTCTTTAGTGATAAAGTAAAAGTTATGTATAATAATATTATATACAATTTCATTCCAGAAATCAGATTCCTTTTACACCAACGCAGGTCGAAGCCATTCGTGCAGGTATGCAACCAGGATTGACGCTTGTTGTAGGTCCTCCTGGTACTGGTAAAACGGATGTCGCTGTTCAAATTATATCAAATCTTTATCATAATTTCCCGAATCAGAGAACCCTTATAGTTACACATTCTAATCAAGCACTGAATCAACTTTTTGAGAAAATCATGGCACTTGATATAGATGAAAGACATTTATTGCGTCTTGGTCATGGCGAAGAAGCGCTAGAAACTGAGAAAGATTTCAGCAGATACGGTAGAGTTAATTATGTTCTAGCTAAACGTTTGGATCTTTTAATGGAAGTTCAAAGATTACAGGTTTGTAATTTACAATATGAACTACAATATGTATTATATCTATTACATATGATTTACATGTATAAAATGTACAAAATTAATGGTTTTAGGAATCTTTAAACGTAAAAGGTGATGTCGCATATACATGCGAAACAGCAGGACACTTTTTTATGTATCAAATACTCACAAGATGGGAACGCTTTGAAACCAGAATTAAGCAAAGACAGGGGACAGGAAATAATGCATCTGCTGCTTTTATCATAGATGAGGAATTTCCATTTCATAAATTCTTTGACAATGCGCCAAAACCATTATTTAAAAGAAATTCGTATGAAGAAGATCTTGAAATAGCATGCAGTTGTTTTCGGTAAATTTATATCAAATAAAGATTTTACATAAGAAATTATATTTATAACTAAATTTTTATTAAATATCATTCTTGCAGATATATAGAGCGGATTTTTGCTCAATTAGAAGAGTTTAGAGCTTTCGAGTTATTACGATCTGGCTTAGATAGATCGAAATATTTATTAGTCAAAGAAGCAAAAGTTATTGCTATGACTTGTACTCATGCTGCTCTTAAAAGACGTGAACTAGTAGACATGGGATTTAAATACGACAACATTCTCATGGAAGAATCTGCTCAAATTTTAGAAATTGAAACTTTTATACCGTTATTACTACAGAATCCACAAGATGGATATAATCGATTGAAACGTTGGATAATGATAGGAGATCATCATCAGTTACCACCAGTTATTAAAAACATGGCTTTCCAGAAATATTCAAATATGGAACAATCTCTTTTTGCAAGATTTGTACGATTGGGTGTTCCTACAGTTGACCTCGATGGTCAAGGTCGTGCAAGACCCAGCATTTGCAATTTATACAACTGGCGTTATAAAAAATTGGGCAATCTTGCACATGTGGAAAATAGCCCGGAATACTTAGTGGCAAATGCTGGATTCTTATATGACTTTCAACTTATTAATGTCGAAGATTTCAATGGAGTGGGTGAAAGTGAACCCAGTGCCTACTTTTATCAAAATCTCGCTGAAGCTGAGTATTGCGTAGCTGTATTTATGTACATGCGTCTTCTTGGCTATCCAGCAGACAAAATTAGTATATTAACTACTTATAATGGACAAAAACATTTAATAAGAGACGTAATAAACATAAGATGTGCTAGCAATCCTTTGATAGGTCGACCAAATAAAGTAACAACAGTTGATAAATACCAGGGTCAACAAAACGACTATATATTACTATCTCTTGTGAAAACTCGAGCTGTCGGTCACTTACGAGATGCACGACGATTAGTAGTCGCTATGTCAAGAGCGCGTCTTGGCCTTTATGTTTTTGCTAGAGTATCTCTTTTTAACAACTGTTTTGAATTAACACCCGCATTTGCTCAGCTAATGCAGCGGCCATTAAAACTACAGCTTCTTCCTCAAGAACATTATCCTACCGAGAGACTTAATAATGCTAATCTCTCTACTTCACCAATGGAAATTGAAGACATGCCTCATATGGCTAAATTTGTCTACGATTATTACATAGAAAAAGTTAGTGGTATAAAAGTAAGTTATATAGAAACTTTCTTTATATTCATTCATATCATAATTAAGTAAAGAGCAATAAATAACATTTAATTAATTACAGGAATCACAAAAAGTATGGCAGAAACCAGGTATGATGCAAACACCTAACAGTCCATCTTACAAAGTTCCTGCCCATCCTGGAGCAGATGATGATACGGATGATGAAGAAATTAATCAAATGGAGGATGAGCAGGAAAATATCAAAAAAGAAGAGAATAAAGAACCAAAATTTGAATTAATTAAAAATTTAGTTGAGGACCTAACTTCGGAAAATGAAGGCAGTGATCGTTAGAGACAAGCTCATACATCTATAAATGAGCACTAAGTAATAATAAACAAATATTTTTACTAAAAATACTCTTTTTTTATTAAAATTATATATTATTATTACATTGACATGATGTCGAAAGTTATAGTAAGATTAAAGAATATTTATATTTATTATAAATATCATATTCTGATTTTCATATATTTTATGTATTTTATGTTCGCTTTAAAAATGTTTTAGATAAATAGATTCATATTTCACTTTGTTAATATTTTTATCTTAACGTGTGTTTTTCTGATTGTAATTTTTTGTGCCTTTCTAGTAACTTTTTCGAATTTTCGTTAGTTAGTTGAACACTTGACGGCACATAACTATCATCAAATTTCATCGTCTTACTAGTAAAATCTGGATAATATTCCTCAATAGATGCTTTAATTCCCTTTGAATTGGGAATGTATTCTTCAGGATGTTTTAGAATGGTTGCACCACTAGGTTCATACGTTTCATAAGATACTTTTGATAAATCCATGGAATTTGGTACATATCGAACTACGTCTGCTACGCTCTTATTCTCCGATACTACAGGAGAATATTCATTTGAAAATACTTGGATTTGTTCCAATGTACTCTTTCTACTTGGTATATAGTTCAAGTTCGTGCATAACTTTTTCGTCACAGGTGCGTTTGGTACATACTCCTCTAAGATATCATTTCCCAGATTGTCAACTGGTAGACATCTTTTAACTCTATCGTTTTTTGTGTTAATCGATTCCTTCGCTACTAAATCATTGTTTCCTGATTTTGTGAGTAAAGTATTCTTACTATCTTTTTGATGTATATGGTTGGAAGTCTTCCTGACTGGCTTTTCTGTTATTTGATTCAAAATATCTTTTTTCTCTATTGTTACTTTGGGTAATTCCGACTTTTCTAATTTCTTCTTTGCTGGGGAAACATTTACTCTAATAGTAGGTAACGATGTAACATCTTTTATACTTTCTGATGGTTCAAATGTATATCTATAGTTTGTAAAAATATCTATGTAAATAACTAACAATAATTATATATCATGATGTAACCATTGATGTATATATTTTTTAAATTGTAATGTAATAGGTTAAAGGCAATATTTTTATATGTAATATTAAAAATTAATATAATTTTTATATAAATTACTTTATTTATATTTTATATAAATAAATATATATGAAAAATAGCATAACTTAAGTAAAATTAAGAAATTAATATCGAACATAAAATGATTTTGCTTACGTGATTTCCAATTGTCGAGTAGATTTTTTACATTTGCATTTCTTAAAATTCTGAGGCGATCCTTCTGTTTGAACATTGCGCAAAATTGCTTTCTCCAAAATTTTATACAGTGCCACCCAATCCTCGAGATCAAGCCATTTATTAGTTGAAACCTTTTTCTCTTTAATTTTGATAGTCTTCTCTTGAACAGTAACAACAGCCGTAACTAAACAATCATTCGAAGCCTACGAACACAGCTTCTGTTTTACTTGTGCAGATGCAAGATCGTCTATTGACAGCTGTTAGCAGCTGTTAAATGAGATACCTTAATTACTTCCAAATATTGACCATCACGAAACATTTTTAAAATATATTGTAAATTATTAATAATTTGATTATTATTTCGTGAGTTACTTGCTCTTATTGTTTCACGGGCTTTTTGTTTTCAATTTGTTCAAGAAGTTCTATCGATGATCTTTTTAATATCGCCGCTTGTCACCTTGGCTCCAGCATTATGTCAACGTAATGCACCGACTCACACATGTCAGATATGTGAACATGAAAGTTAACTAAGATATTGTGTAAACAGAAGAAAAATTTCTCTTATAATTATTAACAGAATCCATAAATTCTTATACAGTATACAAAATTTATATATGAAAAATTGATAAAACTATATTGTATCATTTATTTAAAATAATTTTTATTTCATAAAGAAATGATATCACTTCATTGAAATTTAACTTTGATATATACATAAATTATTTAATGCGTTATTTTATGCATTAGATTAGATCTAAATTCAATATTATTACTTGGTATAATATGAATTATTAATAATATATTTCTCATAGAAATATTGATCTTAATGGAACTAAATAATAAATAAATGTTTGTATCTTTTATGTTAATTTAAAATTTTATATATGTATCTGAGAAATTAAACATTTTCATATGAGAAATGTACGAACATTCGCTATTTTAAGCTTTTCATAATCGAAGAATTTATGTAAAAATAACTGATGATTAAATATTTCGTTAAATATATACGCGATAAAGTATTTTCATATAGACGTATTTCAGGTACCATACAGCCTTTAAAGAAAAAATAAAAGTAATAATGTCAGAGAAAAAGTCAAATATTTTCGAAAGATTTATCATTTTTAGCGAAACAGACACCAAAACGTTGAAGGTATGTTCTAACCTACATTTTATTTTACACACAAACATTATTTTTATGTATATAATATAATTATATTAATTAATTTTTAATTTCAGATATTCAGTTATGGAATTGCTAGTATAAGCTTAGTGATTGCACTCTATCGAATTAGACCTGTATGTATAATAAATATTAATAATGTTTCATTTATTTTTACGTTTTGTATCTTTTATTGTCGTATTTTTAGTTTGCCAAATTTAGAAAACCATCCAGCATACCATCTCACTTTTTACAAAAAAAAGTTCAACTTCAGGGTACTGTGATACATATAGAACCAAATTATGGAACACTTTTAATGGTTGATCACAAACCATTAATATCTTTGCCTCGACTAAGTAGTCCAACATATTTACCAATTAAAGTAGCTGGTCTTGATGTAACAGCTAATGGTAGGTAATGATGAATTAAACATTTGAAAATTTATTACTCTAATAAAATAAAAAACATGCTTTTAGGTATTAGTTGGTTGCAAACAATTGTTAGTGGAAAAGAAATAACTTTTATTCCTTTAGCCACAGAAAAGGACTATGTAACTTGTATAGTATCTATAGAGCGAAATGAGGTAAATAGGAATTGTTAAGCTTGCTCTTTTTTTCAGTGCACCAATTCACAATATTAAATTTTATAGAAACAAATAAAAATTGGTGAAGAATTAGCAAAACTTGGTTTTGCTATAGTAGCAAAAGATTCTCCAAAGACATTGATACAAGATAAAGACATCGTAAGCTATCATAAGTGTTTATTGAAAGCACAAAAATGGGCACAAAATAAAAGAAATGGACACTGGCATTTTGTTAAAAATCCTACGATTTTATGGCGAATCCAACAGAATTTAAATAATAAGTTGAAATCAATACTGCCTACATTTATAGCACAACAACTTAATATTTAACTTCAGGTTCTTAATTCTTCTAATTTTATAAATCTTAATTTAAAAAAAGCTTATATACCTTTTTGTAGTATATTAAAAATATTTATAGTAATAGTAAACATATAGCAGTTTTAAACATGTACTTAAAGGTTTAAAATTTTAAGCTTGTTTCTGCAGGAGCAATAACCAAAATCATAGAAGTAAAAAACAATATTTAAAAAAGCAAACATTTATTTTTATATCAGTTATACAACCTTACCAAATTCTATATAAAATTAAGAACATTGTTTAACACCATTCATGTTCAAAATTAATCTGCATATATAATACCCAGTTAAAGACAAATATATCTGCAAACATTTTGCATCAAAGAGTAATGCATTATTGTTATTTTCATACATATATTGTGTATAATATGTATTATACTCGAAGTAGAAAAATATCCTAGATTACATACAAAAATAGAAATTAAAAATTTAATGGAAGATTCACACATGGTATCTTTATAATCACAGAAAACATTTGAATTAAATGTGTAATTTATAAGCAAATGTGATCTCTAATATAAATTATTTTATTTATAGAACAATTATTTTAATAGTTTTATTATACAATTTGTTCTGGAATGTTAATTCATATCAAAACAATATAACCGCCCATAACAAAATGGATTCTCTTTTCTTTTTATTTGGACCTCATCTTCATTATGCAGTTAAATAAAATTAGAACTTACAAAATGCATACTTACACACGCATATACATATATCAGTATATATGTATGTGTTTGTATTAAATATTATATTAGTATATATATCATAATATGGAATGTTTTACAGAAACAACACCATTCTCAATCTTATATACAGATTTGACATATGAAAACTAATATATAATAAAATAAAAGAATTCTTTAAATATCACCTTTTTTGGAACGTTGTTTAGAAAGTATAAGTAAAAACTAAATCCTACACCGGTAAGGAATGAAATGTGTATGAAATATGTACGTTATCATTTCATAAAACCTAACAAATAAATCGATATGTTTGGAATATGTAGAACTTTTAACATGGAATAGAATAATACAATGAGTATTAATTTAAATTTGGACTGATGTTTTCAACTTGTACACATTGGTCTATTTTTTAGTAGAATCTTCATTTTTTTTCATAGGTTTGGATTTTGCAGTCTGAGTTTCATGATCATTTTTTTTGACAGAATCTACAGATTTTGTTTTTATTCTTGCTTCATTGCTTTGTTGTGACGATTCAGGTTTGACTTGTGAATTGGATTTATCTTTCTTAATTTCCTTTGAATCTTTTCCAGATGCTTTAGGTGATGATGTTGTTGGTTTTGGAGTGGTAGTGGTACTGGTGGTAGTAGGTTGTGACGTTGTAGACTTCTGTATGGTCTCCTTTGGTCTTGTTGCATCTGAATTTGGTTTTTGTGTTGTTTGTGCCTTAACTGTTGATTTCGGAGGTAGTTTTGTAGTTGCTTCTTGTTTAACAGTTGATTTTGTCGATTTTGCTTCTACTTTAATATTTGGTGTAGCTGAAACTGTTAAAAGCGGTTCTTCCTGTTTTTGTTCCTTCTTAGCTGAATGTTTAGTATTAAGTGCTAAATCTAGAAATGCTTGCTTCAATGGGACCCTCATAATATATTCATTCCAAGGAGAACCAAACCATAAATATCCATTATGTATATAAGCACTAGAAATTTCAGTAATATCTTCTGAGTATAAAACATTCAAAAGTTTTCCTGTTTTATCCATCCTAAGTATTATTGAATCACTCTTTAATGCTGCATTTTTTGAAAGATCAAATGAACCTACTGTATGTAAAACTCTTTCTGAATAGTAATTTGGATAAATATCTTGCAATAATTTAAATGGAGCTTCTATTAAATAAAGTAATCTTGATAACATTTTCCTTATATGTGGATGTGGTATCAGAGATTGAGCTAAAAGAGGATGTTCAGAATCTACAGTGAAAATTAAAGTTACTAGAAAGCCTCCTTGCCCATCACTATGTACATTATCAGGTAGACCAGGTAAACCTTCTGCAAAGATTTCTTTTTGTCCAGCTTTTGAACCTTTTATATTATATTTGATAATGTATGAGTTAAGAGTACTTAGTACAATCAGAAAGCTTTCATCATCACTTAATAAAACACCATTTGCAAATCCTATATTTTTTACTAATACTTCATTTTTTTTTGTTGCTGCATTATATCGAATAAGCCTGTAAAGAAGTATTTACATATAAATATAAATATTATACTTATTAAATACCAAACTAAACTATACTAACTAAATTTGAAACTTACCTTCCTGATGGATTAGCTAAGAATGTATAGGTTGAATCATGAAGTGGAAAATCTACAGATGAATCTGTCCAATAAATATCTCCATTCTTTGCAATATCTAATGAATTAACCATTCTTGGAATCTTTCCATCAATAGGTTCAGAACTGTTGATTATATTTATATACTGTCGTGTATTAACATTTACTTTGAAAATACCATAGTAACTATCAGCAACAAACAGTTCCCCCTTATCATTAAATTTTAGACCCAAAGGTCTACCACATTTTTGTTCTTGCCACAACCCATCTGTAAGTACCACTTTTATTCAAGATATGCATTTGCTTAAACATTTCAGTAATTTTGTTAATCTTTTTAAACAAAATCTAGCTTTATTATCTGAGCATGTTTGTATTTAAACTATTAAATTTGTTATCTTTGTGAATGCAATATGTAGAATTCCAAAAAAAGAATAATAATAATAATAAATATTTAATGTAAATGAATTAATATAAATATTTTCTAATAATTATTACAACATACCACACTTTTGTCCAAACTTTACAATAGGTTTAATTCGATTTTCTTCAATTTGTACAACATAACCTCCACGTATACCAGTATATATTTCTCCATTAAACGATGCAAAAGCTTCTGGACCTTTGATTTCTCCAGAGAATAATATTTCAGGACCTTGTAGTCGAATCTTTGTTACAGATTTCAGTGTTTGTAAATCCCAAGGAAGTTTCATACTGAAATATTTATAGTAAAAAATCATAATTAATTGTTTTACTTATTTGACAATTATATTATTATAAAATAAATACCATACCTATATTCGGAATATTCTGCATCTGGGGGTAAACCTGGTAAAAAGGTAATAACAGCTAAGAAGAAACTGACATATATTATTACGGTACCAATTGACTTTATGTACCCCATTATTTAAACAATCGGCTATGAATATTTTAAAGATATGGTATATTTTACGAGCAACTTTAAAAACACTAAGAGGCTCTTTTAATGTTTCTTCATCCTAATACCTATTGCACTGAGAAAAAAGAGTTACTACTTTTACGTTTTACGTGTTTCTTGCCACTGCAAATAACGGCATTCACAATTTTAATGGCGGTGTGTACCCCAAATTATGTATTTTTGCCAATGTCAGCAAAAGTTAGATCAAATAAATGCCACGCGGACGGAAGGTGGTGATATTAACAATTTCCGTTGACCAGAAGATTTTATTTATACTGACAACTCAGCAAAATTTTAAATAGTTATTTATATCTCTTACTTATCATCAATTGATTAAATGGTTAACCTTTGATTTGAATATTTTCTTTTGAACTAATTTTAACTTTCGAATGACACGTTAACTACAATTTTAATTATTAATTATTCGAATGAATTATATTTATATCATTGATAATATTGTATCAATAACTATTATATATTAAGAAAAGTATATACTATTTGACTCTTTTACAACAAACAGTAGCATTTTTATTCACATCTAAATGGAGATGTTTCTATCTTTCTTATGGTACAATGAATTTCTCTAACATATAATACTTATGATAATTCATTAAAATTATTATATATGTTAAAGTGATATTAAATAAATGTTTATCTAGGTTAGATTAAAACAAGATTGATGTCATTTTAAAAGAAAGGAAACAAGAACATTAGATCAAGTATAAGTATTTCATTCAGGCGATCTTTTATATATTAAAAAGTATCATATAAATAAAACTATTATTATGTAAAAAAAGTTATAAATTGAGAACGGAATAAATTGATTTAAACATTTCCGTTTAAATTTCTTGTAATATTATTTGCTACCTGATGGCGCTGAAGATGTTAATACAAGCAAGTTCGTTTATTATCGCTCATTTTTATTTTCAAATTAATACTAGAGAGGAAATTTTCTCTCTGTTAATACAAAATAATATCACTTTTAATTGAGATACTATAGTCTAAACGTTATCAATGATGGGTAAGTGCAAGGAACTTGAACAAGGTTAAAACAAGTAAGAATTGTTTATCTCCTTATCTTTATCTTTTAGACAACGTCGAAGAACAGTGCGAAGATGCACTTTTTGAATTATGTGATGCTCGAGAACGGTATCCATTACGATGTGCCGACGAACTTCAAAAATCTATCAAATTAAAAAATGAGATAAATGTAATAAATATTTATAATGGATTCTGTTTCTTAAATATATCTATGTAATGAATTTATTTGTTATATTTATTTTTTTTACTTGAAATAATGACAAGTTTTATATGCTTTAAAACTTAAAAAAATGATTGCAATTATAAACATATTATATTTTGCAGATGCTGAAGGTGTTTAAAAAATCAACTGCAGTAAATGAACCATTTATTTTGAGTCAAAATAAATGTCTGAATCTTGATTTTAATAAAAATGAAATGTGCTTTGACCAATTAGATTTTAAATTACAAGATGTCGTAAACAAGTTGAATAATTTAAAAGCTGTCATGGATCAAATTGAACGAGAAAAGACATGTTGGGTCAACAAGTTACTGGAAAGCTAAAATAAATCATTCAATAAATCATTCAGATAGTGTTATATATATTTATTTGAAATTTAATCATTGAATAAAACACATGTACAAAAAATACTATATTTATTACTACTAAATGCATAAATTAAGTGATAGATAAATATGAAAGTTTTATGTTCTAAATATAACAGTACTAAATCTATAAATTAACTTGTTGATAAATATGAAAATTTGACATATTTCTACTGTTGAAGATAAATTTTTTATTATTAAACTATGAATATTTATTTACACTTATACGTGTTACAACAACCTTGGCTCCTCTTGTAATATCTTGAAAAAATTTGGCCATTTGTATATGCATTTCACCATTGTTAGCATAATTCAACGATTTTCTGCTTGATCTAAGGCGTTTTTGATTTGTTAGAGCTTTTTCTTTCTGCAAATGTGAAAACTGTTTATAAAATTCTTGTGTAACATCTTTTATTTTATTTGATGACAATCTTGTTTTGTCAATATAATTATTCTGGTTTTGTGATTTCTCTTCGTTTAACTCCATGATGTTCTTGGAACTGTTGGAACATTTTTCTTCCGTTTTTAATATTGAGGATGATATGCTTTCATTATATGTTTTTCTATTATCTTGCACAAATTTTTCATGATCTTTTGATGATGTCTCTGTATGACTATTTAAAATTTGATTTTTTAATTGTATGCTGGAAATACTACCTGCATTTTGACTTGGTTGTGTCTCGTGAATCTCAATATTATCTTTGTTTATTTTAGTTTTATCATTTAAGGAATTATGTTTTATTGATAATTTATTTTTAAGTATTTTTTGTAAGGGCAAAGGTATTTCATTTAGACTAATAATTTGATTTGAGATAATTACTGGAACATTTGATTTATACTTGTTTGTATCATGAAATTTAGATTCACATACTGCATTATTATGCAATTTTTGTGCTTTATTTATTTGAGAGTCAATAGATACTGAATTTGGACAATCACTTTTTGTGTATTTTTTAGGATGTAAGTTATTATTAAAAGAAGATTTGAGTTCATCCTTATCTATTTCATATTTGATTGACTCTTCATTATTAACGTCATTCATTAATAAATCTTTATTTGGTATAAAGTTTAATTTATCTTCAGACTTATCTGCTTTAAGAGATAATGTAGATAATTTACATGTTTCATTTTGTAATGCTTCTGGTATTATATCTTCTTCTTCTTCTTCATACTTCAAATTTTTATATTTTATAAATTTCGCATCCTCTTCATCTTTAGAATTATCATATATTTCGGAATAGCGACGTTTATTTGTAATATCTATGTTATCATTATTTGAATAACTAGTACTAGCTGAAATAGAATTATTAAAAGGATACCATTGCATGTGTTTTAACTCAATTGTACTATTTTGTTCTTTAATTTTATTATTTGTTAAAGGATATTTTACATTGTTAAATAAGTGTTTTCTCATAGACTGATTCCTCAAAGTAGGTTTCTGACTAACTATATTTTGATATTTATCTCCAGGTTCATTCCCTTTTGGTAATTCAAGCATTGTTATTAAGTTTTCCAAGCCAAGTAAACTAGAATTTCGTAAACACTTTTCACCTTCCTTTGTCTCAATTTTTTCAGAATTTTCCAATACTTCATCAATCTCCAACTTAGTTTTTTGTTCTATAACTGCTACAGTATCTTGGTCCTGACGAATTGTAAACATTAATCCTTCCATTACTAAATCTGTAATATCAGAGGATCGTGGTACATTATCTAATACATAGCTCTTTTTCTTAGGACAAGATAAATCTTGTATTTTGGTAATATCTGAATGTGCTTCTATATGGTTTGTAATATCTTTTGCATTTAATTCTAACATATTCTGCTTTGTAGCTTCTATTTCTTTTTCTATCAAGTACTGATATGGCAAATTAACAGAATCTGTATTTATATCATCAACAACGCTACTATTATTTAACATTTTACTATTATTTGATACAGAATTATTTTTGTCTTTTCCAATATTACAGTTATTGATTTTTATCTTATCATCCGATAATTGATGTTTAATATTACTATCTTCTAAACAGTTAACATTACTTTCGTTCATTTTATCATTTAGTTTTATACTATGTTTAGGTGACATATTTAAATGTTTACAGAATTTATTTGTATCTTCACTGTTACCTGTTTGTTTTACTGTTTCTTCATTTAATAATAACTTTTTTAAATTAGTATTTCCTATATTATTATTTGCTTGAATGTTTTTACTTTCACATCTTAAAATTTCTTGCATATTATTACATTGCGCGTCTGTCTTTGAAGAATCATCTTTAGAGGAATGCTTTAAACATTTTTTACTTTCTTTCTCATTTTTATTTTCACGTTCATATGTATCAGTTGAACTTTCATTCTGATAGATTAAAGAACGATCAGAAGAAATTATATTTTCTGAATTCTGTTCTATTCTTAAAGAATCAATGGGTGTTATAGTTAATATAAATGCACAAGAAAATGCTACAACCGATCGTTCTCTAAACTTCATTAATGCAAACATTTTATCTTGTCTAGTCCATGGTGTATGTTCTACGTATTATGAATTATAGTTAAGAAAATTTTAATAATAAGTTCAAAAAATTTAATATTATTAACAAGTTAAAAATTATATTTATTTTGCACATAGAGAAAAGGATACCGAAAGTAACTAAAAGATGACTTGTACCAAATTGTTGTTTCTGGGAAGGTGGATTTTTGATAATCTTTCTAATAACTTTCATTAATTCTTTTCCATAATTAAATTGTTTTATATTTCTGCAAATGTACAAATTAGAAATCTATTTTCTTACTAATGCTTTACTATTAGCAATATTTACCTATTTGTGCGGTGATACCTAAAAATAAATTTGTATATGTTGGTCTTATGACACAACCAGTATGAGCCAGGCACTGTTAAAGTTAGATTTTTCTCTTTTTGGGTCCAATCAATCCAGCTAGTTTTTCGTAGATATATTCCAGGCATTTTCTTTCAGGTATTAAATTTTGAAATAAGGGAACTAATTTTATTGAATCTTTTCCTCCAAGTGAATCTCTTATTATAATTGTAAGGTAATACAATACTTTTTGCTGAAACAACATATATTCATTTATTTAAATAACACATATTTTTATAAATTATTTTACTATATCACATTATGAATTTTTAATACCAACTCCTGTTATAACTTCATTAATAAATATATCCACCACTATATCCCACGGAATAAATTCACATGAACTAGAACCATGAAATATTCTTTTTCCTTCAGTATATATACCAACAAATTCTACCACTGTTAGTGTATCTGTAAATAAAATATTGAAATTAACATAATGAAAATAAAGAGATTATAGTAATTATAATTAGTTAACAGACCTTTATTTACAGAAGCAACAAAACAGATGAGTTGTAGTATCAATACTAATGCACATGCAAGAAAGGGTATGAAGATATTAAATGCCTTCCATAAAACTACTGTTACAAATAACAAAAGGAGAGTTTTATTCACATTCAACTGTATGTTCCTATATAAAACAAATTTCATAACATTTCTAGCCTTTGTACTTTTATCAATGAGCTTTAATTTACTTCCATTTACAGTTCGAAAAAACATTTCAGTTGAAGACGCATCTTTAGGGAATATGGGCGACATTAATGAGAATTTGTTGTTTAATTATCAATACCAGAAACTTGATCGACGAACTTTTTCTAGATAAAAGAAAGAATATTTAAATTATAATATCTCATAAACATTAAGTACATACTAATAAAAGTTCTTCATGATAAAAACATTACAATATAAGTGTAGGTCTGTACTAAAAGTGATAGAAATATAAAACTTAGTACTTTATGTTTATAAATAAAAATTATATACATATAATAACTAATACAAATTTATCTACATAACCTCTATATAAGAATATGTAAAAATATATTTTATTACATCTTGTACACACTTAATTGAAATAATAAAAGGAAAAAATAAAAATTTTTACTATAATTAAGAAACAACTGCTATGTAAATGAACTTATGCTTGATTCAAGTCAAAACTGACAGTCAGAAATAAACAGTTGGGAAGTTAATACAATATATAATGTAGATTTTATTTTTACAAACACATTTATGTATATAAATTTAATCTTATATTTTACTTTCAAGAAACAAAATAGCAATAGAAATATTCAAAACCCTGATTGGTAAGTAACAAAATATAGCAAATGTATTATATAAATATAATCAACTATATATGTAGTTAGTGGAAATTCATCTAGTTAAAACTTAAGAATATATATACATTAGAAATCAGTATTAAAAGTCAGTAACTTACATAAGACAGATTGGATTAATACTCTCTTACGGAAATATCTATTCTCATTCTACGAAAGAATTTATTATAAAAGGAAAATTTTCTTTTTTCATTCAAATGACAAACAATTTTCTTTGAATGTATACATGTACACATGTTGTACTTACGCATGTAGCAACAGAGATGAGTCGGGAGATCACCAATGCAATTCATGCAATGTTAAAAAGTCAGCCAAAAAATGTGCACTAAGAATAAGAGCAACGGCCGAACTATACACACATTTCTTCTCCACTGCTCTTGGTGGGAGAAACGTGCGTATATACGACAAGAGGGGCGGTGTAGAAACTAGTGATGGGTAAGGTCGAAAAAACATAAAAATTGCTTAAAAGTTTAACCGAAGACTACAAATAAATTGTTTTCTTTTTTATTGATTACAAAAATATTAAGATATATTGATGTTGTATATATGTATATACAACATCATGTATATGTATAATTGTATATATTAAGAGATTATTGATGTTGTGACTGTTTAGTAAATTAGTGATTGAGGAATGACCGAGGGATTCTAAGTCCCTGTTATGTTCCAAAACGATGAAGAATATCGATAAGACTTCGAAAGCGTGTGAAAAACAGAGAAATGATTATGGCCCTCGATTTTCTTTTTCAAGATGCAAAATGCATCGAGAAGCGAATGGAAAAATATTTTTCCCCATCTAACGAAAATATAATTCTTTGCCCTTCGTATATATTTATCGCGTATCATTGGATACCATCACCTTAAAGCAATACTTACCTATTCTGAACATATGTTTACATACACAGTGCCGTAGTTGGAGTCTTCCTAGTGCAAAGGGTTAATATAAGTCTTGCTCGAGACTTCCGTATCTAAATTGTGTTTTCATGACGTTGAATATCGATGTTTTATTGGTATTGTAAAATAGCTTTAATAGAAGATCATAAGACACACCGATAATGAAGGATAAGTATTGAATTAGTACAATATAATAAAGGAAACTAAGGTTGCTATTAAGGAAGAAACGCAAAAAAGATGTTACGACTGTTTATATGCGACTGTTATTATATTTCATGATTTCAATATTTATAAATACTATATCAGACAAGAGTTCTACTACACGATATAACTTAATGCTGTCTGAAAACGATGAGAAACGACGAAGCAATCTATCGTTTTGCCTCTTCAATGACCGTAAAACACTTCTTGCTAGTCTGACTACTGTTAAGAACAAATAATGTCTCTTGAATTTACGGAAACTAACAACTTTCTAACTTCCTGCTCCACCGTCAACATATTCTCTTACAACAATTCTACGTACCAATTAACTAATCTGATAACAAAATTTTATTACCATAGATATATCAAAATATAAACATTAATCCTAACTAACTACGATATAACTAAAATTACTCACTGAACGCAAAAAGGACAATGCTTTCCAACTATAGAATTAGACACTATGAATACTAATTCAATGAATGAAATAATTTTCTGCTTCAATTCCCATTTACGTAACTAAGTATTTACAAAAATACAAATTCTCGTAAAAAAAACTGCAGTCCATCTATACATACAACAAGTATTACAGAACGCGGTAAGATTGCGACGTGGAGAGAAGACTAATCGTAAGCTGTTCTTACTAAACCAAGTCCGTTCTTTGACTCCCGTGCAACCTGAAACTGCAATAAACATTACATTATTGTTGTCATACTATACGACAAATACCTAGAAAATTCAACATCCCTTCGTAAAACCACCCTAAATTTCTCACCTCTCAGATAAAACGTAACTACCATCTTCGAGTCACCAAAAGTCAGGCTTCTTAATTACCTACGTAATAAAGGTTCTAGGCAAAAAAGCTTGCCGTCAGTTTTCACCCCATGGAACATAATTGAGTTCACTCGCGCCTCCCAACCTCGAAGGGACTCTTTTACGAAGGTAGATAAGGGACGACGAAGAAGTGTAAGCTCGTGTCTGTCCTTCCAATGGATTCACGATTCCGCGGATGAGTATACGAGAGGATGGATCGTGGCCACGGGAGGACGAGCAGCCGGTGAGGAGGCTAGAAGAGGTGGTAGAAAAAGGAACAGAAGGGGGGGGGGGGGAAAGGG
>NT_177349.1:0-5322 GCF_000188095.3 Bombus impatiens | reverse complement strand
GAGAGAGAGAAGGGAAGAGAGGGGGAGGGGGGGGGGGGGGGTAAAGGGGCTCTCACGTTACCTTCGGTGCGGCCAGGTGTCGGGTTACCTCCGACCTCATCTTCCTCCGTGCCTCCGCGAGTTTGCCACCATCGACATCGGCCGTCTGTACGTCTGTCCTTACGTACGTCTATCATCCGTTCTGTCACCTTAGCTTCGCACATGTCCCGCTTTTCCATCGCCTTCGATCGCCCCTCTACACATTACATCCGTTATACATCGTAGATATACGTGTACACGTCGTGGATCCGGGGGTGAATATCGTCGCGAAGTAACGAGACATTGTGTTCGTGCATCTTTCTTTGTCCTCTGTTCCTTTTCTTTTTTTTTTTTTTGTTTTTTTTTTTTTTTTTTTTTTTTTTTTTGTGGGTGGGGGGGGGGGGGGGGAGATAGTAGTAGGAGGCAGAAGTTGACAAAGTCGTAAAGGTTTGAGAGGGTTGTGAGAGCGTGGAGTTTGAGGTTGAATTTCTCGGTAGCGAGAATGAAAGTTGAGGAAGGTTTTGGTTTGGACAGGATGCACTATACGAGTTTGAAGTTGTGGAACGGAGATTGATTCGTGGGTAGTGCGGATGAACGAAGAGGGAGGTTGATTTCTTAATTACTATGATAGTTAGCGATACTTCTTTGGTTGCGAGTACGGAGGGTTGTTTGTTTCAAAATATATAAATTTAAAGATCGTGCAGCGTAGGTTAGCTCGCGGAGGTTCGCAAACGATTGG
The DNA here is from genome assembly GCF_000188095.3 of Bombus impatiens. Taxonomy (NCBI): domain Eukaryota; kingdom Metazoa; phylum Arthropoda; class Insecta; order Hymenoptera; family Apidae; genus Bombus; species Bombus impatiens. The sequence continues at coordinate 4,565 of NT_177349.1, read as the reverse complement.
GTTACAAGAAGAAGTTCTATTATCGTTTGCAGTGATGATCAATGATAGTGCTTCTTCGATGGTAAAAATTGAAGTTGAGGAAACTTTTGGTGTAGTAAAGTTTGGCGTGGAAGTTTGAAACGGATGTAGAACGATTTGTGGGTAGTTTGGTTGGGAAGGAAGGAAGTTTGATTTATTATTCTCTGTGGTATTATTAATTACTATTATTAATGGCGATACTTCTATGGTAGGATGAATAGAGATTGTATATCACGAATCATGAATTAATTATAATCTGTTACGAGAATAAGAACTAAAGAAAGCTTCTACTTGAGCATCTGAAAGATCGATATAAAAATTCCAAGATACTAAAATATGACTCCTGTTTGTTAAATTTCATAAACATCTAGTTGCAACTTAAGAGATATCGTGGTGGATAAAAACAGCGAAATTTTTACTTCCATCCAGTGCGGTAATTAAAACTTTCGCATACGAAAAAACGCTTAATTAAGAGGAGAAGCGTTTCGGGAAAGAAGAATAGAAAACTTGAAGGTATTCCAGCGTTGTTCCAGTAGTTTACTTTGCGCGAGTAAGTGTATTTCTATACACAGGAAGCGAAGGAGAAACGAAACAGATATGAAGTATTGGTGAAATGATTCTTGACTTATCGACCGATGGTACGTCGGCTCCTTGTAATTACTTCGATGGATAATTAAAACGATCCCTCGACGCACCCCGGCCACGTTTTGTACTCCTGGTATCGCAAGCATAGTGTGTATAACCGATACTGGTATCGAGAGATGTTCGTAGCGGGAAATACCATGATCGAAAGCCACCCCTTCTCTGTTGTCTCTAAATATCATCCCGTAAATACCCCGCACCCTTCGGCAAACAACCACAAAACAACCTAGATACCTAACGATACTTTCCGCTGCATTGCAGCTAACTAATTGGACATCTTTTATTTGAAAATGATAATCAAAATGATTACGTTTGGACAAAGTGACTATTTGGACGTGATTTTTGCTATTCATATAAACTCGTTATTTTTAACGAAGAGGAGGCTAAAGAGAATTTCATTTATTTGTAGGAGAACAAGATTATGACTGTTACGAATTCTCCACTAAAGAGCAACCGGTCAGGTCAAACCGATCGGTCGATATCGCGTACCTCGAATGAACTAACGCCCAAGGTGGAATAAGTTTAATAGATCGAGTGTTAGTGTAATTTAGCATTTTATTTACACTTGTTGTATAAAACTAACGTTTAATGTTATGAACACGGCGGTGGTAGGATCTTGTTAAGAGTGAAATATTTCACCCGCACAGTACGAGGTCCTCCTACATTGCTGATTCTCCCTACCAGCCGTTGAGTTTTGTCTGACCATTGTGCCCTTCCGGCTGGTCCCTTCCCAGGTTTTTTTACCTGTCCTCGGAGTCATTAGGTTTACAGCTCGGGAAGGACATGTATCAGGTCTGTAAGCATGAAATCGGAATTTGCCTATAGATGGCCCTAGCTGATAATGTAGTTATCGCTAAACTGCGTTATTGATGCCAAAAGTCTTTGTTGACATCTCACAAACATTTTCGACTCAGAACAATACAAGTTTCATACAACAACATAGTTTGTAATAGCGTTGAACATGTCAAGTTTTGTGCCTGGAATCTACGATTTGCGGACAGCATTGATTTTCTGTTACCATTTGAAGAAAACTGCTGCAGAATCGCATCGAATGCTTGTCGAAGCTTACGGTGAGCATGCTCTTGGTAAATCACAGTGCTTTGTGTGGTTTAAAAAATTCAGAAGTGGCAATTTTGACGTGAGGAACGAAGAACGTGGAAGACCACCGAAAAAGTTTCAAGACAGCGAATTGCAAGCATTGTTGGATGAGGATGACGCTCAAACTCGCTGATCAATTAAACGTGACACGAGAAGCCGTCTCCATACGTTTGAAAGCCATGGGAAAGATCCAGGGAAAATGAGTTCCACATGAACTGAATGAAAGACAGTCGGAAAACCGAAAAACCACTTGTGAAATGCTGCTCGTCAGATACAAAAGAAAGTCATTTCTCCACCGAATTGTGACTGGCGATGAAAAGTGGATATATTTTGAGAATCCTAAGCGTAACAGATCATGAGTAGCTCCAGGCGAACCACCGACATCGACTACAAGACCAAATCGCTATGGACGGAAGACAATGCTCTGTGTTTGGTAGGATCAGAAGGGTGTGATCTATTATGAGCTGTTAAAATCTGGCGAAACCGTTAATACTGAGCGCTACCGACAACAAATGATCGATTTGAATCAAGCTTTGCGTGAAAAACGATCAGAATATCAAAAAAGGCCACACAAAGTAATTTTGCTTGATGATAATGCACCATCCTATACAGCAAAACCGGTCAAGGAAACGATTGAAGCGTTCAGTTGGGAAATACTTTCGCACGCGGCTTACTCACCAGACTTGGCTCCGTCCGATTACTATTTATTTGCATCGATGGGACACGCACTTTCTGACCAGCACTTCACTTCTTACGAAAATGTACGTAAATGGCTCGTTGCCTCAAAAGAGCAACAGTTTTTTTGGCGTGACATCCACCAATTGCCAGACGGGTGGGAAAAATGTATAGCTAGCGATGGGCAATACTTCGAATAAAATATTTTTTATCATTTCCATACAATAAACGTGTATTTTCTATACAAAAATTCCGGTTTCATATTTACATGCCTGATAATTCGGAATTTCCTAAAGGGAATGGGCCTGTCTGTTGATATAAGATACAAATGGTTTAGTAGGTGAGCAACATTTGGAAGGAACCATAAACTGGCTGGTATAATAAAATCTAATATAGCGCGATAGAAAAGTCCCTGCAACGAGGACGAAAACGAGATGGGAACAAAGAAATGGATCACGAAATACGAAGTGTAGTAAAAGCATCTAGAACGGATCGCAAGTTGGAAGAATGTAATATGAGCGGAATAAATTACTGCAAATAATTTGGTATCTTAATTTATTCTGGATTTTTCGGCTTAGAAATAGGATTTGGGTTTACATTTCTTTGTACACGTCCTGCCATATTCTTTGCGTTTTCATACACATACTCTGCATTAAAACTAATCTGCTTATAGTGCAGTAATAAAAACTAATCTGCTTATTTTATTATTAACTGCTGTACCCTGATCTTTTCAACTTTCTCTAAGTCTTTGGTTTTATCTTATACAGATAGTTCGGTAATAAATAATAAGCGAAAATAATATCGACAAAATGTGAACGCGTGGGTGTGCCATTTTAAAGTTACATAACGTAGGGACTTAAGCAATATTTTGTATAAAATGTTGCTATTATCTGGTGTAATTGGTAAATTACTATTTTTAAATAGTAGAAATTTCCAAATATTCTAGTAGTATAGAATAGTGATAATTATCTTTATTGCAATCTTATATTCTGAAATCCTATTTTCATTGAAGCCCGTAATTCCAATTTAAAGGAAAAATGCTATAATATAAAAAACACGCATGAGAAATTGCCTATTTCCATTTATCATGGTATAATTTTCGTCAGAAAATCTGATCGCCATCAACAAGTTTCTGAAAAATCTATTACCATGGTCATCGCCTCTGGCCACATGTTGATTCACGTGAACAACGAGAAACGCGTGACTCCACCGTATGTTTTTATACATGATACCGAGTCGGAGGCTTGACGAAGGGCTGTACACCCTTCTCGTTGCTTCCGATTCGCTTTAAATCCTAGTTTGTGAAGTACACTGGCTCGCGTTTCTCCATGTTTGATGAAAACGATAGAAAAATGCCATCTAAAATATAACTCCAATTAACCGATTTCAAAAAATTGCTGTCATCTATTCTATAAAGTATAAACTATGGTTCCAACTGATGTCGAAAGGTTTTTGTGATCTAAGATATCTTTATAAGTTTTCTAATTGCAAACTTTCTCGATAATTCCAAGCTACTTCAATTTCCATTTCCAAAAATTTGTCCAACCTAACTTCCAACTTTCAGTCGTGAGCTCCGTTAACAATTCTATCCAAAATGCCAATAATTCCAAGCTACCAATTTCAATATATTTCCCCCATCGATCGTCCAAACTATCTTTCCCATATTTCACTCAAAATATTATACCAATAGATTCGTTAAATGCATACAGTGTAAAAAATTAGTAGATTTACGACTACAACTTTATTTCTATAATAATTTTATCGATATTTGATTAAGTACAATTGGGATGTTTTTATTAATTAATGAAGTTGTAATAAGCGATCTTCTAATTATTTTGAACTGTCAATAAAAATGTGTTTTCGTTGTTTGAAAAATAGTAATGATTTAATACATCGTAGAAAACAAATGCACACGTACATTGAAGAATAATTAATATTGATTTTATTATTTATGTTTTTCTTTTTTCTTTTAAAGCATTACATTTTGATAGACTGCACATAAATTGTATATATCGTTTTTAAATCCATATAAGTATCTAGTGGCATGAAAATATATGTCGGAGATGAAAGGACACCGGAGCCTTACTTCTGGAACTTCGGAAAAATCCGTAAAATTGTAATCAAAGTTTACA